>NC_080058.1:1367500-1572500 GCF_026212465.1 Amaranthus tricolor | reverse complement strand
ATCAATGAATCAACTCAACCTAAAGCTTATACTTAAGAAGGCCTCGTAATATGTTATATACCCTATCATGAAGAACCGAGTTTTCATGCATTCAATACCCGGTGTATGATAGAGTATATAATATATTATTTCAGAGCCCTCTTAAACTTAAGTTTTTGGTTGAATTACTTCTTTCACATAGTATCATTAGAAGCTAACATGACATAAGAATAAACTCGACTTTCGTTGGCTACCGATAACAAACTCAACAATGGAGGTTTCCTACTTAGGTCTGTTTGACACCTCTACTTATGTCTAAGAATGTAGAGTCATAGTAGCATAGTGCTTGACCATCTAGTCAATGTTATGGTGTCGTATTTGATCTCTTTTCAATGGTGTGTTAATGGCAAGTTTGATTTGTTAAAAGTTTTCCAACATTCTAAGTCATGCAGTTTTGATTAAGAATCAGTACTGATGATTTGGAAAAGTATATGTTATCTTAGATTATCAACATGAAGAATAATTTCTAGAAATGTTTGGATCGAGTTGTAACTTTTAGAGATATTACTTGTTCTATATTATCTGGAATTTCCCTTTTGTCTTGTGTATGGTCTCCTAATCTTATTTGGATAAACCAATGTGAAATGGAGAGTCCAAGAAACACTGGAAATGATAAAAGTAGCCAGCTCATGGTTATGGAGTCTACACTTTTTTTGTCCTTTCCTCTTAAACTGATATTGGTTGTTCATATTCTTGTGTGTATTCCTTTTAAGAGAGAAAAATGGTGTAAACTTAAGCAAATTCACTTTTTTCCCTTTTGCTGCAAATTATTTTACATATACTAATCCAACCAATAACAATGGTGGCTAAACATTTTTTAAATTAATGATCATATATAGTTTGAAAATCTTAATTTGAACATAAAAAAGTTAAATTTTTAATACCCAAGTTGTACTTAGTTTTCATATTTGTTTTCCAAAGGAATAATTGTTTGATGATTTTGTTTGGATCAATGTAGGGAAGGAATAGGGGGAGGGAGGGAGGACCTTTCAAAGTTTAGGTTCTCTAGGTATTTGGTAGGAAATGTCTGTGGTACATAACATAAAGATTTGTGCAATTACTTAGTTTTGAGTGTTTATTTCTATTTTAATTTGAAGCATCATGTGAACTGTTTGTAAGATCTCAAGATTCTTTTAGTTTTTTGTCTTGGTCATTGTCCCTTGTGTATCTCTATCTTCTTATCTTTCTTATATTCTACGTACGTACACCTTTCTGTTTATTGTATATGCAATTTTCCATACATTCTTTTATTATTAACCTTTTTTCCTTTTCAAGTTTGAGTAAGATATTCTTCTTCAACACTTTCAACCTCCTTGTTTTTACAAGGTTAAGGGCTACATTGATACATATGGGTAACTTTTTAAAGCTTTAATGCTTTAGAATATTTTTGGTATTGTTTCTTTTTTGATGTGAATGTCAAATAACTTCTATTTAGACGGGTTTAGAAAGGTTGAATATTCACGATTTTACATGTAATAGAATAAATATTATTTCTGATCAAGTTTGAATAGAAAATATGATATGTAACTTAACATATAAAAAAAATTTAATGAAATATTTTACTATACACCATCATAACTCTTGAACAAAATACATTGAATAATTTATTAGATTATATAACATATTCTAAGATTGGCTCTGATGCTACGATAAGAAACCAACTCAACCAAAAAATTAAGCTGATGATTAAGAACTCGGGTGATACCATGATAATGGCCATCATTATGCTAACAACTTATCTGCATGATGTATTGCATGAAATTTATGTTGGAGTATTACTATTTAGTTCCATTATTACTCAATCAATTAACATTTTTCTTGTTCTTCTTTTTTCCTTGTAGGGTTTCAAGAAGGTGGTTGCAGATAGATGGGAATTTGCAAATGAGTATTTTAGAAAAGGTGAGAAACACTTACTATGTGAAATACATAGAAGAAAAACACCACAACACCATCATCAAATTCAGTACCAAGATCAAGTATTACTTCCACCTCAATATCTTCCCTCACCATCAGATGATCACAATCCTTCATGGATAAACATTGATCATCAGCAGTCGCCTCTACCGTCACCGAAACCGAATGTGGGACCCACTAATGACATCTTAACAGCCTTATCAGAAGATAATCAGAGGTTAAGGAAGAGAAATTTCATGCTTTTATCAGAGCTTAACCACATGAAAACCCTTTACAATGACATTATCTATTTCATTCAGAATCATGTTAAACCAGCAACTCCTAATGGTAATAATGATCAAAATCGCCCTCCTAACTTTAATCCAATAGCTGTTACTCCTCCTAAGCTTATTGAATTGGATGATCAAGATCATCCCGAAACCGCCGCCATGAATGGTGGTGATGTGAGCAAGAGAGAGCCTATTAAGCTGTTTGGAGTTCCTCTTCAGAGTAAGAAAAGATTGCACTTAGCTGAAGGAAACCTTTGATGAACAAGTTCATTAATTTTTAATAATAATAATTAACTATGTTAAGTAGTGTTTATTAGTTTAGATGGTTAGATTTTAACTAGTAGAGTTTCATATTTAAATTTTATGAGATGTGAAGTTTTGATTACATAAATAGCACTTGAGTACATTTCATGACTTGGTGCATGAAAATTTGTAATGTACTAGTATTGAATATGAGTTGGGATTATATGACTCAAATTTGCATCTCTTTCGTCTCTATTCAATTCTACTTCATCAATTTCACTTAATTTATCTCTATACTTATCTTTTTGAACATGATTACACTTTTCGTATTTTTATATTAGCTATATTAAGCAAACTGAAGTGAGAACTTATTTGATGTACGTAGTGTAACAAATTCTAACGAACCATAGAGACAATGGACTTAAGGTGAACACAAATGAGCCAATTTTACAATGAAACGCGCTCCGTACATAAATTAAATAGCACATATAATGAATATTATGAGAATATGAGCTCTTTGTTCGAGGTCATTTTACTGAGAGACGGTCTTTCACAATAATGTCTCAAAAATGAAACATAAAATAGCACAAAAAATTTAAATTGATTGTATATCTAGAGTTATAATTATTAGCTATAACATTCTCGTTAATTTTTGTGTTCATATATATAATATTGGGTTCTCATTAAAATTTATTGAATCGATTTATTTCGAGTACTTGATGTATATTTCCAGGCACGTTGTATACTCCACTATCTTTATAAGAATCTATCTTTTTGGGATAAACTGTGTGCGTGTATTTTACCTTGTCCTCTCTTTGGAAGGGACAAGGGTATGATCTCCTCGTCTATCCTCCTCTTCTAAACTGTAACTTATATGGGATATTTAGTTGATGACTTTGACTCTGAATCTATACATAAAATTGGAAGTATAAAGTTGGGTGAATTGAAGTTTGGATAGATTAGGCAAATTTCACTCATTTTTGAACAATAATAATAAGGATTAGTGGCATGCATGTGGGTGAAAAACATAGAAAGTAATTCACTAATAATGTGTAGGAAGAATAATATGTGACAAAGAAGGTACTTTTTGAATGTTCTATGACTTTAATCAATGACAATGGTATGGTATGAGTACAACTATATGAATATGATCTTGTTGTTGGTCCAAAAATATTCGAGTGCATCTTCTTAATTCAATTGGGATTTGAAAAAATGTTGTGCATGGCAATAATGAGAAGTCTCATAACTTTGATATATAGACATAGTGTATATGCCATGATTCCCTCCTCAAAAGCAGGGTCCACTTATAAACATCTTTTTAATGGCCCAGTATCTGCTAAAGTTTATCAATGGGGTGAAAGCTGAAAATACCAAAAGCATCATTATTCTTCTTTGATTTTCAATTTTTGAGTGTCAATATTGTCTTTAAAAAGCTTCCTTTCATTTTACTCTTATTACTTCATCAATGTAGAGCAAATGGTTTGAGTATCGCTGTTATAATTAATAGATATCATATATGTTATATCCGTTATTTGTTTTTCTTTTATTATTATTTAAGGTGAGATTTATGAGTTGATTTAATAGCTGAAGATTTGATATTCCTTTCTATTTTTGTAATTATAGTTCGATTTTCTTTATCTCCAAAATAACAATTCTCCCTCCCCCTCAAGCCTGTAGGGGTTTCACCTTACACTAAACGCAAAAACAATCTTTTTTGATAACCTTGAAAATTGATTATAAATTATCACCTTTGTGAACCTAATTCCTTTTTGATTTCGATATTGGAATTCTTTTGAAATCTGATCATGTTTTTCAATAGAATCTATAGCATATTCTGATACTTTAATTATGATTTTCACTTTTTAGTTAAATTGGTTCCTTGACATGGTATTAGAGCAACTTAACAATAAAGTCACTGATTCGAATCTCATTAACTACTCTCGTGGGAGGGGTTTGATAGAGTATATACGTATATAACATATTCTGATACTTCAACCATAAGCGTAAGGTTTTGTTGAGATAATTTCTTGATATTTTAAAAAATTTTAGTTAATCTTTGATTATGTGTTTCACATACATAATCAAAGTTTTCTCACATAGATAAAGTTTTTACCAAAAGAAAGTGTTATAAAAGCTTCCATTGATTTTACTCATCTTTAAAGTATGGAGTAATCCAAAACAAAGCTCATTGATTATAATCCATATATCATGGCAAAGATAAAGTTGCTTTGCCATAAACTTTAAAAAAAGGGGTTCTTTTATTGCTTTCTTTTGGTATTGATTTGAAGTTTCTTTGTTGTTTGGCTGACTATCAAAAGTGCATCATGAGATGCAAACGTACCCCAAAATCTAATTGTGAATCATTTGCTTTTTGTAAAATTCTATCTGAAACGACTCCATGCAACAACTTTATTATTACCTTTATTGCTATGCAATTCTAATTCTCTACCAATGTATTTAAATATGCAAGTAGAATTAAAGTATATTCTACGCACTTAGTAACCTTTTAGTTCATTATACTTATTATATTTAACTTTTTAAATAATATTAATAATCTTAATTAGCACGTATTGGAGGAAGTATTTAATTATACTTCTTTGTCACCTTGATCAGATTGCTCTTCAAGTGATGATACAAGGATTATGAATAGTGGGTGGGTGAGTATATTAGTGGGGTATTATAGGTGGAGACATGACCTTTAGGGGGCGGGTAATTATAGGTTTAAGTATGAGAAAGAGAAATAAATTATCGATTTTACTGGGTTATAGGTGAGGTCATATACAAAAATATATTAGAAAATTCAGTAAAATAAACTTAAAATAATAAGTGAGGCAAAATCAAAAATCAACAGAAAGAGTAATTCATATTTTAAATGTCCTAATATATTTATTTTTACACTTGCCTTTACTATTAAAAATAAACATTCTTTTTTTTTATGTCATTAGAGTGACAATCAACTCTAATACAACATTCAAAATTTGACTATTTTACTTTGTGAGTTGACGATTTTCTTCTATTGACCCTTAAGTATTTGCTTAGCTTAATACGTGATGGTCACATGTATGTTATTTTTTTTATTTTTCATATTTTATACCGATAAGCAGTATATTCTATGAAAAGTATTGGAAAATAGAGTATAAAATATGGAACAAATGATATAAATTGCTTCCAACCACTACTCATTGTTGTTTCCCTTGAACTAGAAGATCAACATCTACATTCTTCCTTTAAGGATATGGAACAAATGATATAAACTACTCCCCCGATTCATGAACTTCAGATGAGAAAAATCCTATGAATTATGAATGATGTAATTAAAGGATCGCAAAACTTTTTATTTCGATTCATTTTTTGAACTGTGTTACATTGTTATTTTAGGTAATAACACAGTCTCATCATTTTTTTTTTTTATTATCATTCACTCATCTTCTCTTATTTTTCCATACTTTTAATCATATGTACACAATTCAATTACACTCACCATATTCTTTATATGCGTGTAATATTATGTTGTAGCTATCTATTAGGAACAAATAATAATATAAGTACTTAATTAACATTCTAATTCAAAATGATTGCAACAAACAATTGTGTGGAAGGAGCTAGATTAAGATCATATATATACTTTGCAATGAATCAAAAAGGAACTCAAGTATTAAGATCATGGATTTCTTAGGGCTTTCAAACAAGTTATAATAGTTTACCAAAGTTCTTCCACTAGATTGCAATATTTGTGCCTCTAGATAACTTTCAATGATTGAAGTTACACTTTAGGGCACTAGATGGATGGAAAATCATTTCATCTCATATGCCCTTCTTAATTCTTCCTTTATTGCTTGTGGAATCCAATTCTTATATTTATCATTACATTAAATTTTGTGTAAAAAGACTATATATTCTTTTCTTTTAATTCAGAAATAGATTAGAGAATCCTCACATGTTAAAAGAAAAGAAAATATAATTTTATATTCTTTTTTTTAATTATCTGTAGATAATTAATTTTTATGATAATTTTTGGAAAATTTTAAGAAAAAGACGAAAAAAAGTACTCTCTCCTATTCACTTTACTTGTCTTATTTGGTTTTTCAATATTATTCATCAATCACTCTTATTATGTGATTTATTCTTGATCTATAAGTTATAATATAGTCATGTGGGATCTTGTGTAATTCGTATTATTGTAAATTTTATTAATATCAACTTTTTATAATTTTTACTAGAGTACAATTAGAGATATTTAATGTTGAAAACATGCATTGGCAAATGTGCCAAAATCAAATGGACAAGTAAAGAGAATAGAAGGGTGTATATGATAAGGTTTTTTATAACATAACTACTATTTTTTATTACTTCTTTGAAAATGTTTTTATACACATTTTAAAGGAGTATTACTAAATAATTTTGTAAGATATATTAATGTGAAAATTACTACAAAAATATAAGACACTTAATTAATAATAGTATTATTTGTTCACTATTTTAACCTTATAGTTGGCTCTTAAGAAATCAAAACTTTTTCCCTTATTTGATTTGATATGCGTGGAGATGTAGAAATGATTATATTTGGTGAAAAATTTAACAATAAGGTTTCCAATCATGAGTTTGAGATAGCTAGGGTTTCCCATAAACTTGGTGACATTTAAAAAATAAAAAAATTAATGAAAGCAATTATGCAAAGGATGAGCTCAAAAATGTCTTTTTCAAGGAAGAAGCAATAACTTAATCAAGTACTAAAAACATGGGATAAATAAAGCTTCAATGAAGCTATCATTAGCTAGAATAATAAATCTCTTTAACAATAATTTAATTTATAATTAACGATAAGCATATATTTTGCAATGAGTTTAAGCAGTTAAAGAATTGTCATAATTATCACAACATCTACTTTCATAAGTGATTAACTCATCCATCAATTATTTTTGAGTTAGGTTGACCCGTTTTATGTTTGGGTCAATTCAACTAATTACGTTTTTAAAATTAATATCATATTTATAAAGTTTTATTCAATATATATTTTTATAGAAATGAGCTTTTGATGTATTACTCAAAATACAAAAATTAACTAAAAATATAATTTTTAAAACTAAAATGACGAGTGGAAGTCAAAAGAGTTGACAAGATTAAGAAATAAGTTCAAAACAGTCGGATCAAGTTACAATCGTGTTTGACCTAATTTTTTTTCTAGTATTTTAATTGCAAATTATTTTTGGTTAAATTAAAATTACAATTATAACCTACTAATTTTCAATCAGATTTCAAATTAATTTTAAGTTGGATAAAAAAGTTATTAAATTTCGGCAAAAGAGATTTTTTTCATAGCTACAAAGTTTTTTTTTTTCAATATTAATATAAAATAGCCACCAAAATTATTTCACTAAATATAGATTGCAATAATATTTAGGAAAAATTGTTTTTAAAAAGCCAACATTTTTAACCATCTGCAAATAAAGGGTCAACATTTCATTTAATCAATAAAAAGACAACCTTTGTCTCATTTTTTCAATTAAAGAGATAGTTTACTGGTAACCGGTTAGAATTTATTTCGCATACCTACCCATACATATTTGTCTCTGTCATCACCACTTTATTTCAAAATTCACAAACATCTTCCAACTCCCTTGCAAACCCACGAAAATATTGTTGCATCTTTCAACTTAATTTCGCATCTTCAACCCACGAAAAAACCAGTTGCTGCATCTTTAACCCCCGGGCAAACCAGTTGCTACATCTTCAACTCAAAAAATCGGTCCCTTTAATTCTTCTCCAATGGCGACACAAATGCAATTTTAGGGCAAAGTTGATTTCCTCTAATTTATCACAACCTAAGTAAGTTTCTAACTCTAAAATTCTGCAATTGATGTCTTATTATTGATAATTGTTGATTTGCTTAGTAATTGTTGGAATTTGCTTTGTAATTGTTAGAATTTACTCTCTTATGGTGGAATTTGTTTAAACACATTAGAAATTAGGATTTTTGTGTAATTGTGAACATAATAAATGAAAAGGTGTCTATTAGAATTTAGTATGGGGGTAAATTTAAGGAAGCTAAAGGTAGTATTAGTTATGTTGGAGATTTTGGTAGAATAATGGAGGTAGATCCAGATGATTTGTCCATGGATTACTTGATGAGTTTAGCTAATAAGTGCAATGGAGATAGATGTATACAGGGGCTTTTTTTAAGAACTTTATTTCTGTTTTTTTTAAGGAACTCGAGTTAACCGGTCACAGCAGGGTTGCTTTACCTGCTATCTTTTTAATTGTAAAAATGAGACAAAGGTTGTCTTTTTATTGAATAACTGAAACGTTGACCCTTTATTTACAGATGGCCAAAATGTTGGCTTTTTAGAAATAATTTTTCTTAATATTTATCATTATTGTATACTTCGTTTAATGATTGAGCATGCACTTTTGGGCATCAAATACTAGAAGGGATTAATTCCTTCTCGTATCCTGCTCTAAATTCCTTCAAGTTTTATCATGTGAAATAAGATTCGAAATATTAATTTTTCTTTACTATTTTTTTTCTCTCTTTCTTTCCTTTCAATCTTTTTTATTCTTTCAATTTGAACAAAAAAAGAAATCAAGAAAAATAAATAATAATAATAATAATAATAATAATAATAATAATAATAATAATAATAATAATTCCATTAATATACCATTAATTGAAAAAAGTAATGATTGTAAGGTTTAGTGAAAAGAGGAAATATTTATAATAAGGGAAATATACCATTAATATATAACAATCAAAGAAATTTAAGGAGTTCAAAACATAAATAAATAATGCAATCTCCATTTCTTAATGAAATTTTCATAAGGAATATTCACAGGAATTAAAAAAATAGAATCTTTTGATGGTGGAGATGATATTTTATTAACTAATAAATTCGATAGATAAAAAGTAGGAACCATAAATATTTAAAAAATGTTAAAAGAAAATTAGTAGAAAAAATATGAGGACAACAAGTAATAGAAAAATATTTTTATAAAGTCAGTGGAAACATATAGAGACCATAAGGAATATAAAAATGCTGAAATGAAATTAGTGAAAGATATGTGGAGACCAAAAAAACATTATTAAAATGTTGAAATGAGGTTCAACAAGATTATTTTTGTACAAAATTTGTAATATAAATGGAAATATTCTTTATAAAAACAAGAAATAGAACACCTTATGGAAAGTGAGAACTTCTTTAAGAAACGAAAGTCGGAGCAAGTATTTCTTAATAGAAAATATTAAACAAGTTAGGTTATTTTTGTTTAAAAATATATATATCTCAAACTAAACAAATTCCGAAAAACTTTTTAGAATTTAATCTGAAAAAAATGTAAAGAACAAATTAAATAAGGAGTGATTCAGTATTTAACTTTATTTTTTTATATATTTGTTGAATTTTTGATAAGGAAAGATAGGGAGTTGATTAGATGCATGAAAGATGGTGGAGAAAATCGAAAAAGAGAAGTGTAGAAAAGTGGTAATACTTGCCGTCAGGATCATTTCTGTCTTTGGTATGTCGCCTTCTATTATTCTTACTTTTTCCTTTGGCTTTTCTACTCGTAGTCATGGGGCTTTTACTAATACTTCTACAATAAAAGGCAAAATGTTAAAAAACTATCTAACATAAACCCAATTTTACAAATAACTACCTTAAATAAAAAATTTTGCAAAAAACTACCTTAGATAATACAATATTTTGCAAAAGACTACCTTGTAACGGAATTAGGCGTTTGACCGGTACATTTGACGTTGACCAGCACGTGCCAGTCACGTGTTACCTTTATTAACCTAATTCTCCTTCTTTTCAATTCGCAGCACTCAATCAATTCCATTCAATCCTCTTTTCTCCCATTTGCGATAAACCCTAAGTTTTTCTTCTGCTTCTTTCTTTCATTCACCTTGCTTTCGAATTCCTAATTCTCTCAAAGATCATCGTTTTCTTCCAATTAATCAGTTATGTCTGCTTGTTCTTCAAGCGAAAATTCTTCAATTGAAAAATGTGGGTGTGGAGTTCCCTTTGCAAGGAGGGTTTCATGGACCAAGGAAAATCCTGGAAGAAGGTTTAATACTTGCGTTTTTTATGATCCTGATACAAAATCGAGGGGTTGCAAAAAGTTTAAATGGGCTGATGAACCTGAAATGGCTGTTTGGCAAAGAAAACTCACTAACAAACTTGTGGAGGAAAAGCGACAATTGGCAACCGAAATCAAGATTTTGACATCAAGGATTTCTTGCTTGGAACATGAAAAGGAACAAGCATTTTCAGAAATTAAAATGATTAAGAAGAAATGGATGAATGAGAGGGAGCATGTAAATCAGATTAAAAGCTTTGTATTAGGGTTTTTGTTTTGTTTTGTGTTGGTGTTTCTTGTAAAAATCAAGGGTACTAATTGAAGTTTAGGACCTAGTTAAGCCTAATTGTAACATTGATTTGGATATTGTAACATGATGATGATGATGAATGAATGAATTAAATTTTTAGTCAAGGCTGTGCTGTGCTGTGTTTTCTGTTGGTGTGTTATGTTCTGTGCTGTGCCAATTGTTGTTGCTTGTCTTGATTTGGATATTAGCTTAATTGTTGGTGTTTTCTGTGCTCAGCCTGAAATGGATATGGCCAATACACTTTAGTTCAATTACTGATTATGGCCAATACATAATCAGGATGATCTTAGTGCTGTGTTGTGCTTGTTTTGTTTTCATGATATGGGCAATACATTTTGTGCTGTGCTGTGTTTTCTGGATATGGCCAATACATGCTGCACAGCATGAAATGGATGATTTTAGTTCAATTACTGATTAGTCAAGGCTCACTTTTGCTCCACATGATCAGTTCATTACTGCATACTGATTCAATTTGATGATCCAAACACATTGCTGCATACTCAACTTAAATTATTGAACTGATCAGTTCAACTTCAAACACATAATTCAACTGATCAGTTAAATTCTTTTGCTCCACATGATCAGTTCAATTACTGATTCACACACATAGTTCAAGATAGTACATTCTGAGTTCAAGATTCACACACATTCTGATTTTCTGCATACTCATCTTCAAATTGTGAACTGATTCAAAGCACAACAAGTACTGATCATTTCAATTACTGATTCAAATTACTGATTTGATTCAAACACATAGTGCAAATAATTCAAATTACAGCAACATTACATTCTGAAGTAGATAGTTCAACATTACATACTGATCAGTTCAACAGGGTACAGCAACAAAACAATTAATTAAGTTCAATAGTACATACTGATCTGTTCAACAGGGTACAGCAACAAAACAATTAATTAAGTTCAACATTACAGGGTACATCAACTTAATTCAACATAGTACAAGTCTATATTTGACTATTTTGATCCATTATACATGAAGCAGATGCAGCATTTTGCGTTTGTTGTTGACCACTGGAGCTAGGCACGTCATTGGTTGTAGATTGTTGAGTAGAAGAAGATCCCATTTTAGGCCTTCATCCTCATATTCATCTTCATTAACACATGTATAATCATCATCACTACTACTATCCTCAACCTCATCAGCATTACCATCTACATTTGCTAAAACCAACTCAGAACTTTCAATCAACACATCATCTACCCTTACATTACCCACCTCAGTTGACAACTCACACTGCTTCTTTTTCGAATCAGTGGCTTTTTTACGGATTGTCAATTTCTTCATCTTAGCTAATTTTTACGGATTGATATAGCTAATTTTAAGAACCCTAATACAGTATTCAGATACAACAGCAATCAAATTACAAATTAAAAGATATGAAACAACAAATTCCAATACAAAAAACGCTGCAAGAGGGAAGCAAATCTGAAAACGAAAAAATTTAAAATTATAACTAAGATGCAACAAAGAAGTACAAAACCATAATTAATTAGTAGTACATACCAGATTTGCTTAGAAATTCCAATGAAATGAAGTTACGAGGTGGATGGGAGCGAAATGAGAAGGTAGAGCAATGGAAGAATGGCTGGAAGAGAAAGCAGGATTGAGTGCTGCGAATTGAAAAGAAGGAGAATTAGGTTAATAAAGGTAACACGTGACTGACACGTGCTGGTCAACGTCAAATGTACCGGTCAAACGCCTAATTCCGTTACAAGGTAGTCTTTTGCAAAATATTGTATTATGTAAGGTAGTTTTTTGCAAAATTTTTTATTTAAGGTAGTTATTTGCAAAATTGGGTTTATGTTAGGTAGTTTTTTAACATTTTGCCACAACAAAATACTAATTTAGTTTGATTAATACATAATGTTTACAGTTGATCAGGTCAATAGAGATAATTTCAGTCTCGTCGTAAAATCATCTCATTTAAAAATCTATGTATTTCTTTAACTAATTTGAGTAACACTGTAAGTTTGACCTTAGGTGGTTAAAAAAATTTACAATTTTTTAAATTGATATTAATAATCCAAATTTCACCCTTTAGTTGATTATTTTTTAATAATCCAATCTTTGTCCTTAGTTTGCTATCAGCATAATCATTTATTTTATTATAATTCAACCTTAGTTTGCTATCAGCATATCCTATTAGTGTGCTAACAGCAAAGTAAGGATAAAAGTTAATTTATTAAAAATAATTTAAAATTGAAATTATTTACAGCAAATGAGTGAAAGGGTGAATTCTTAATGTCAAATTTTATAATTTTTTTATGATCATCATTTCATCGTGTAATTCATGTTTGTACATTGTTTTATTTAATGAACTTTATGATTTTCAAGAGTTTGATATCTTCATATAGTAGTGTAATTGGGTGGTTTTACTGTTCTTAACTTATCAATTAAGAAGTTTAACGATTATCATAGATTAAGTATGGAGCCTCCTAGTCCAGAAAAGTAGAATTATGATATATCTTTCACACAACATATTTTCATTCTCTTCAAACATATTTCTTGAACGATAAATAAATATAAATTTTTTTTATAAGTATTTTTTCAGTTTAATATGGAAACTATTAATCAAAATTAGAACGGAAACTTTAAAAAGCTTATAACATGACAAAGTTCTCATTTAAGACGATTTTATTGTGAGACAATTTCAAATTAGGCTAAATAACTTAACTAAACTAATCAAATCGTCCACTATTGCACTTTAACAGCTCAATTTTAGTTGTATTAACCGTCTTTCTCAAGTAAGGACATGAAATCGAATCTCACTATCCCTCCTTCCCTCAGCATACCCTGGATTTCAAAAAATTTAATATGTTATTTTGAATGTTAAAATTGACTCTTTGAATATTCAAACTCTTACTTTTTGAATTTGGATTACTTGTATGGATCCATCTCATCATAAGACGGTCTCATATAAAAATCGCTTATGCCGTCGCATGCCGTCTTATAGTGATAAAATTTCATACAAAGAGCCAAAATAGAAAAATAAGTGCTCTAATATTTAAAGTGGATATTTTAACATTCAAATTTGAATATAAAACTATTGGAAGTGATAATTTTAAATGCAAAAATATAAATTTAAATTAATTTAGTTAGACCATTTATCTTAATTTAGAACTATTTCATGATAAAATAGTTTTAAATGAAATTTTGTGTAAAAAGAACACAAATTCTTGAATGAGAATGTTTCCTCTTGAGTCTATCTTTATCGGGTTTTGTCCTTATTTAATTAAAGTAATTATTTATAATTTTAAAATAATAAATTAAAGAAATAAATTAATTATATGGGCCAATTTTATAGTAAGAAGGTCTTATACATGACGAGTTAGTGAAGTGACAAGCCCAAAATAATTACGTCCTGTTTAAGAAAAAAATAAAATTTGAAATCTTTAAGTCAAAAAATTTAAAAAATGAACCAAATAATCCAACTTTCAAACTTATTCCAAAAGTAAGCGTGAAATTCTCAAACCTGAGGTTTGAGGCTGTTCGCAGTTAGTAACTGCGAACAGGTCAAAAAAGACAAAATAGTTGTTCGCAGTTAGTAACTGCGAACAGCTATTTTGACCTGTTTTTGTGGAGCATGCTGTTCGCAGTTACTAACTGCGAACAAGTCAAAACATGTCAAATAGCTGTTCGCAGTTACTAACTGCAAACAGCTATTTTGTCTTTTTTGACCTGTTCGCAGATACTAATTGCGAACATTCCCAAACTTCAGATTTGAGAATTTCATGCTTACTTTTGAATAAGTTTGAAAATTGAATTATTTGATTTATTTTTTTGATATTTTAACTTAAAATTTTCAAATTTTCGAAAAAAAACCCCGATGAGCTCGGTCCGTCAGAGCACGTGAACCAAATTTAACGCAAACATATATTCGGCCCACTCAGATAACGGAAGCCCAACATTTCGTGGCCAATTTATTCACGTTTCTACTGGGTTCAATGGGCGGGTATGTGCCACTACTCACTAGTATATAGATTTTCAACGGCCATGCTTTGTATGAGATTGTCACATCATTGAATATATATAATCAGCTAATTTCTCTAATTGAATCATTTAATATTGTTAGTGATTATTTTAAGATTATAAGTGATCATTTTAAGACATCACTTTTAAAGTTATAATTGGTTATTCTAAGATTATAAGTTATTATTTTAAATTATAAGTGATCACTTTGAGAATATAAATATACATTAGATCAACCTAGTAAAGATAATCTCGTTGTGAAACTGTGCCATTTGAGAATTTATCATTTTCAATAACAATATTCTTAAATGAGACGTCTTATGTTGAAGTCATCTTTATTGAGTTGACTCAATGTACATTTACTATTTTAAAGTGATTACTTAAAGTTAGAATCTTAAAGTGATTATTTATGATTTTAAAGTGATCACTTATAATCTTAAAGTGATCATTTATAATCTTTAAGGGATCAATTTGAAAAATAAACTTATTATATGGGCACATCTCATTATCAGACAGTTTCATACAAGACGAGCTGTTAATTTAATCTCGAACTTATGTACCAATATCTCTCAACATCTTCACCAATCAACCCTAACTGGCCTTTGACACTAGGAATTCATGGATCCACGATTTTGTTAATCCTTAATTTTAAAACTAGTAGATCCTAAGAAATAAGATTAAGATCCATTTAAAAGCTATTTTACACCTTACACTTACTAGACTTGATTCATAACAATTCAAGAGCAAAATTTTCATTATGGAGCTGGATTTACAGATTTGCTTAAAATAATATAAATAGATTATAAATATATTCAAAGTAAACAAATTTGAATTTAATTAGACCTAAATTCTATCCAAAATATCCAAACCATCACCATCCTTAATTTACATAGCATAATAACAAAACAACTTAATAATGGCATATACTATCTTTATATGGCCAAATGCAAATCATGGTCCAAACGTCCAACTCCCAATTTCCCATTGTTTCTTTAGCATTTGACATATTAATTACCAACAATCAACTACTTCTTCTATTTGTTGGTTACGTTTGAAATATTTTATATGAAGAGAAAACAATTTTAAACATGCTTTTTTTTTTATAATAGATATAAAGAAGTTTAAAAATATTTATATGAAATCTTGTTAGATTTGTCTCAAATTAAAGAATTTTAATATATATTTTTTTATTAATTTATATAAAGTGTATCTATATATATTAATTAATAATCAAATTATACTTGATAATTGTGAAAAAGAAATCAAATGTGACCAATGTTATAAAATAACGATTATTTAATTTCTATCTAAAAATACTTCCTCCTTTTCATAATAGATGTAACAACAATTAGAAATATTACATTATTAATATCAAACATTTATAATTTTTTACCGTATATAATTAGAGATATTAAAGATTGAATTATTACATTTAATTGCATGAAAAATGAAACGTTACAAATATCTTGAAAAAAAAAAAAAAAAACTTATGAATATATTTAAAAACATTTAAATTTCAAAGGACATAATGGTGGGCCAAGAATGGGAGATATATAGGGAAATTTTGATGAAGAGTTGATGTTTATGAATTATGATGATAGCAAACAATGCTCAAACTTTAGGGGGCAAGCTTTCAATGGATGTAACACTTTCCATAAGCTTGGTTATCTTTATGATTACATGTAGAATATGCTTAATTGGTTGCTAAGCATCTTTTTAAGCGTCATTAATTATGTAAACATCCATTATACTAAGTTACTTAATTAATCAACAATCACCAGATGAAACTAACCAATTATAATCACTCTTGGGGTGTGATACTTTTTTTTGATGAATTAATATGTCAGAAGACAATCAATATGACCTCTAAAAAGAAGATTTATCGAGAAAATATAGATCAGAAGATAGTAGAAGAATTAAAAAAAATACCAAAACATAATAAAGATAGGGCGAGAAAGTTATAGGGTGAAGTATTTTTGTTATCAGTTGGTCTTAGATGAGACGGCCTTTAATGAGATCGTCAATTTGGCCCGGCTTAATTTGCGCGTGTAACAATTTAGGCATTTTTGTTATTTTCTGGCATTTTTCAATTTTGATCTTTAAGGTATCAATTTTGACCTTAAAGGTATCAATTTTTTAAATTGTGAGACTGTCTCATCCAAATATTCAGTGTTCTACTATTTATTGATTTCCAAAATTCATTACAAACCTAGCTATATTTTATCAATATTAATTTTTTATAATTTTAATAATGTAAATTTTAAAATATTACTGAACTATATATAATAGAAGCACGAAAATGTTACAAGTACTTTGACTAAGAAAATGTACGTACATCATTAAAAAAAAAAAAAAAAAACCACTCTTAATTTTCAACCTAATTATCTTCATTGGTTACTATATATGGATGATAATAGATCTAATTAGATAAGTTTTTGCAAGTAATACTCATCCCACTAAGTAAGAGATCTAATAATTAAGTGAGAATCAACAAAGAACTTTTCTTTTTATCGATACATAAATGGTATTATACCAAGATAAGCTTAATTTTGGGAGTCATAATGAAATGAATACCAAGCCTGTGACATTTGTCCATTGACTAATATAGATTAGGTTTTCTTTTTAAAATTATTTTAACATGTATAAATATAGCATATTTTTTTAGCACCTCCTCCACTAACAAAGTTCAAGTAGATAAAATTAATTAAATTATAGTCTTTTTGTATTCATAAATTTGTCGATATTTTATTTTGGTTTATTTTTATATTTTGTAATATTTTTATTTTTAGTAATGTCTACTGATCATTTTCTTTTGTTCTTATCCATAAATTTTCACTTTTAATTATATTTATACAATTTGATTATCTCTTATTATTTTCTTAATGATCGTATAATAGCATACCGTTGCAAACTCAAGAATATATATATATTTTTTGATACTTTGACATTTCTAAGTTTGGTGATGATAATAAAAAAAAGTGTGAAAAGTATTTAAGAATATGTAATTGTTCCTTTTTATGATAACAAATGCCACCTCTTTCGTTTTGCCGACTTATTATTTAATTAATTTAGTAGATATTGTCAAATGTCAATGTGTAGGAACAAAGATAAAGGCCTATAATTGCATTTTGCTAACTTTTTAAATTTATATTTCTTCATTAAGAAAAATGTGATTTTGTGCTTTAATTAACATGAAACCTAAAATGTTTGTAGGGAATATTAAGATTTCTTGGATTAAAAAATGTGGCTAGTGGGTAGAACAAGCTAAGTAGAACATCATACAAGATGCTCAGCTTGGAGCATCTTGATTGGAGATGTTGTTCATTGATGTGTCAATATATTTGTTTAATATGAAATTGATTTTTTTTGGGTACAAATGGTAATAATCAAATTTAAATATTGCTTGCAAAATTTTTACGGTCTATTAATTAATTTTTGGTGTGTAATGTTGAGAACGATAATAAAAACGTATTGAAATTCGGCTAAAAAATTATTAACCAAGTTAGATCAAGTTATGCTTGTCCAACTCTAACAATTATTTGCTTTACAAAATTCTTCACGTTCGCTATACTTGCAAATGAGAGCCTCAACACCATGGAAATGACATAAAAATTTTAACATTAATGTTCATTCTCATCGTCCTCGGTGGATCTTATACAATTTTGTAAGATGGTTTATTGCCAAAAAATTTTAAAAATTTGGCGAACAAAAAAGTATTTTACAAATTAAATCAATCAAGTTCTTTCACTGAAAATACAAATATACAGGTTATGATAAATTCAATAAGACGGAGAAGTAGCTTATTATTCTATTATTACTAGTGGTACTTTTGTTTATCAACCATATTGCAACCACACCTTATTGAACATTAATGCTAAAGTGTAAGTAAATTTATGGCAAAGCCATTACACATGCGTCTAATGGTTCATGGTGGATTGTCATTTATTGTGGAAGTAGTGTCAACCCTACACTCTAAAGTTGACATCAAATGTTGCCACTAGTCACCCTAATTAATTATGTTAAGAAAAAAAATCATGGTTTGTTCTTTTTAAATCAAATGAAATACACTTGTAAACTCTTGATTTAAATAATCATTTTGAGTAAAAATGAAGAGTTGAATTTAATATAATGTACTAAAATCGAAAAAATAACGGAGAAAGATGTTTATTATAATTCACCTTATCATGTAAAGGATATTAATTTTATTACACTATTATTGTTTTGAAGAAAATAAATCAAAAATTAGTGATGTTTGAACTCAAATTTAATCCATGATGACTAAGATCCGAAAAGATGAAAAATGATTTTTTTTATATTGTAGATGTAGATCTAATTTTGACATATATACACTAAGAATGTCTTGTGTGTAGAATACTGAATTATTGATAATTGTGTTACGCGTAATATTGAGTTTTTATTGTCTTATCGATAGTTAGGTAAATAACGCAACTTTTTGAAAGGTTAGTGGTGCATTACTAGTGTCTTAATCAAACTAATTTTGATTACATGATCCTAGAAGATCAGGCCTCATTTTCAAGACATGAAGCATGGTCCTTGTGTATGAGTATTGTATTTGTACTATTGTGGGGCCAACATGACTCTCTTATTTCATTTTAGGTAGCCAATTTATGTGACCAACACTTAGTAGTATACGGTATACCACTATACTTGACAGTTAATTAAGATGAAATTCTTCACTATTTAAATTAATACTCCATTAGATATTGTAAAAAAAAAAAAAAAAAAAAATCTATGAGATGATCTTACATGTAACAGTGATAAAAAGATCATTTTATAAAAGAAAAAAAAGTAAATTCCTTGTTTGATTTACTTACAAATAAATTTTTATAATCTATAAATTATTCTTTGGGTTTATTTCTTGTGATAAACTCCTATATATTATATATATTCACATCAATTTTTCTAATGTTAAAATAAACAATTTAAAGAATCGAATTTTGTTCCAGCAATTCCAAGCAAACATCACTTTTTTCTAGGTGAATTTTTATTAACCTTTTTATATCCCTCAATCTACATAGTAATAAAAAATAATAATTTAAAATTAGATATTAAAATCATTTTGAATTGTGTAATCTACTTCATGTCTTCAAGGTCATGTTATACATAATTGCTTACAGTACGTGTATAGATTACGATAGTTAGTCAATTTATAAAAAATAATTAATTTCTTAATTTGATACAAAATGCTGCCACGCTACTAACTGAATATCATAGCATATCAGCTTTAGAAAGATTTGATTCATATATTATTTTGCTCTATTGTTACATTATTTATTGACTATTTTAATTTGTATTTAAATTTTTATCATTAAGTTAAATATAATTAAGTGAGATGTTAATTATATGAGTTGTCGTCTTTCTTTCCTCCTTAAATCCTGACCATAATTTTCTATGAGCGGGATACACTGAATATGATGATGATGGTGAAGAAGTTAAATATAATTAAGTATAATGTTATTTAATTCATTTCAATATAAATTTTAATGATTTTGAATTTTTTAAATTTTTAATCATGCACCATTAAAAATATTTGTAATTAAATTGGTGTATTGACAATCACACAGAAACAAATCAAACAATATTGAATTAGAGGAATAATTATATTAATTTTTGTTTCAATAATTAACACCTTTAATATCATGAAATACCCGAAGCCATGCATCAAATATTAAGTTTACGAAGATGATGGAACATTCTTAATACTCCCATTTTATATTGTTAATTACGTGTGCTTTTTACATTATTCGAGTCGAATCATATGTTTGATTAAAAATTAATTTATGAAAAGCAGTATATATTAAAACGAATTTAACAAAATTTTACATGAATATATTTTAATACATTTTACTCATATACATTCATAAAAAATATATTTAAATTTCTTTTATGTATTTAATATTTCAAACATAATCAAGAAAATGATAACAGAGTATATTCCAATAGATTTGTTTTAATTGGTGATCATAAGAAAAGCAAAGAGTAATCTTGTACACTTTTGATCCTTAGATTAAAAGAATTAGGTGTCTTAATATAAAGCACTAATATGTTAGGTATGATTTTATCCTAATCATATAAGAAGTTGCTTATGGCAACTAATATTATCTTTTGTCTTAATCCCTCTCATCTCATCTCATCTTCTAGAGTAGAATAATTTGATATAAGTTTTTTGGATTACGTGTTAATTAAACATTTCAATTTTATTTTTTGTTTAAATTTTAAAGGTAACTGTATTTAAATATTTTATTATAACGATAATCCCCTATTAGTAATAGCGCAAAAGAAAAATTAATATTTTATATTTTATAGTAGATATCGAATTTCTACCAAAAATGATAAAAAAAAAAATTATAATTATTAGTGAAATCTTAATTTTGATCGGATTATGTCATATTTAATAATCAGTCAGACACACTCTATAATTTTGCTATTGGGTCATGTTTATTTATACCAAGTTAGATATAAATTAATGTCGATCAAGTTGCAATATTATGTAAATTTAATGTGAGAGTTGTTGAGAGAAAATGTTAACTAATCTAAAAGTGAGTATTTCAAGTAAGAGAGAGCATCTCTAATATATTTTGTTGGACTATGTATTTTTAGCAGTGTCAAAGGTAAAATCAACAAAAACCGTATTAAATGAGAATTTGTTGAACTAGCCAACGACCAATAACAACTTAGTTATGGCTGTTAATCTGCTTCAAATGGTTTGTTGGCAATTAGTAACGTTCATCCGCATTTTTCGCTGATTGTTCTTTCACTTGAAAATGAAACGAAGTACTAGATTTATTTCAAAGGTAAATTCTACTCCTAATTGTATTACTAATAGTATTTCTCGTAAGTCGTAATAGTTTTAGTTTTTCTTATTTTGTGTTTGCTCACCAACTGTTTGTGGAATTGCCACAATGAAAAAACACAATAAATGATATGTTTTTTTAATGAATTTGCTTTTGTTAGCTTAGGAGATGTTGGTCAGAAGATAATAAGGTGATGGAATCATAATCTTAAATTTTGGTTAAGTTGGTCGTTTGACTTAGTATTAAAGTTGAATCGATACAAGATGTCGGATTCAATTCTCACCTATTTGGCTACGCTTTATTTTAAGTGAGAAGTTTTCAATTGAGTTGATTTATTGATGAGTTTAACTTGATCGTGAAAATAGACTTTTGGATTAATGTTATGCTGAAAAATATGATGAAAGGGACCTACTTTATTTTTCCCTTCATCAGAATATTGGATTTTAAATATATGTTTTACTCAAGTTGGGTGCACCTAATTCTGCTACACAAGCACTTTCAAATTTCTACAACCCTAATCTTGGTTTTTTGTTTTTGCCACTTTATTATTCTTCTTCCAAAGATCCGTTTCTTGTTGCATAAAAATTCATGCTTATTTTTCATAGATGAGGGCCCCTGTATCTGGACCTGTAATCTTCATATTTTCATTCACGTTTGGTACTTCTATGTGTCAGATAAAATATACCCTTATTCAATTTGGTATACAGTATATAGTTTCCACTTTAGTTTGGCTTGTTTTGAAAATAACCTTTTTTTTTCTTCTCCTTTATCTAACTCATTATCTATTAAGTTTTTTTAGGTAAAGGTGATTGCTTTTATTACTCATTCTTCCTCCTTCACAATCAAATAGTTACATTTTATTTCCAAAAAATACTTGTATCAAAATGAAAGTATAGAAATTTGAATGAGGCAAAAATTTATAGAATGACCATAACTCTTGGAAGCTTAAGCAATCAGCTTTTATGTTGAAATATGAAGCTTATACTAGATTAGGATTTTTAGATTATTTAGAATCTTATTCCGGTTTTTGGATTAGCACATCTAAGATAGCAATTCATTGGACTAAAACATTAGAATGTTGGACTTTTCAAAGACTTATCTTTCTTGAACTACTCCTAATTGTTTTGTGTTAATTATTAACTATATCTGTGTTTTTGCATTTTTGTTAAATATTGGTCAAAATATGTGAAAATGAGATTTTATTTTCAATTTAAAAATATAAAATTTAGCAAAATAATCAAGGTAATATTGGTATATCAAATTTAGTGTCTTTCTTAGTTATTACATTGAAGAGACATTATTAAACAAACCATTTATTCTGATTGGATAGATTGTTGGGAAGGTCCACTTTTGGGTTTTTGGTGGGCATTATCAACAAACCAATGAAAACCCATATCTTGAAAGGGTGAGGTTTGAAGATTCTCTTCCCATTTACCCCATATATATACTTCTAAATTTTTAAAGAAAGTGGGGAAGTTTTGTAAGAAGAAAGAGTAAGACCTTTGATCAACTTCTTTCTTTGCTTATAATTGGGTTTCCACAATTGTGTTCATACCTTGAATTAGATTAAATAGATTAACCCATCATTAGTAAGTCTCCTCCCCGCTTTCTTAATTTCCTAAATGCTTTTTTTCTTGGTAACAAGCCTCTCCTTCTTGTTCTTTTTAAACTCCCTATCTTTAAAACCACTTCCTCTTTGGGCTAGTGATGTGAAACTCTTACCTCTTTGCTTCTTTAAAGAATTGTCTTTCTCTTTTAAAGCACTAAAAAAAGGGATCTTTGGTTTATTTTGTGCATTCCCTTCTATGAGTTCTATCATGTCAATAAAACAGGGGATTTCTACCTTAAAATTTGAGAATGCCCAAGAAAATGAGCCATTATCAGTCTTAGATTTGCCTGAATTGGCATTGGATTGTATTCTAGAAAAGCTTTCTCCTTCTGGGTTGTGTAGTTTGGCAGCTGTATGTAGTTCATTAAGAGAAAGATGCATAAGTGATTATCTTTGGGAAAGACATATGAAACAAAAATGGGGTAAAATTTTGAGTCCTGCAGCTTATAGAGAGTGGCAATGGTTTATTGCTTCTAGGCACAATTCTAGTACTTTGAAAGTGGATGAATCAAAAGGGTTCATCAAATTTATTTGTTCTGTATGGCCTTTTACTTGGTTTGAATCAAATAAAAGAGTAAATAATAAGGATTCAATTACCCCTTTAGTTGATTCTGTTATGTCTTTGTATTTGGCTCTTGAAAGTGGCAAATTTTCCTTCCCTGCTCAGGTTTACAACCGTGAGGTATTGATTTTAATCAATTGTCATTCTGGTTGATTATTCATTTCATTGGGTGGAATTCAGTTATGTTATTGGGTTGTTTATTGATACTATTTTCTTGCAGAATGGTCATGTTGGCTTTAAGTTGTCTTGTTATGATGCTGAAATTAGCTATGATCCCCAAACTGACACCTTCCGGGCAAGGTAAAATACACACGTCAAGATTTGAACTTTAAGAGCTTTTCTCAACCTTTCTCTCATTTTCACTTGAGTCTGTTTGGCAATGGCTATTAGCTAAAGCAGTACCAGTTGGTTTAGTTGTTGATTGTTGTTATTTGACTGTTTATTGAAGAAAAAGTAGATCAAAAGTCAAAAATCAATTTAGCCTTTTGGTTTTAGCGTCAAAGTCGGCATTTTAGATGACTTATCATTTAGAAATATTTTTTTGCTTGTTTAACAACAAACTCAAAAGTTAAAAGCCAAAAGACAAGAAAAAACCAATCAAAAATCATTTGCCAAATACACCTCTTAGGTAAGCATGCCCCATCGTTTATACTTTGACTCGGTGCATACACTTAACTATATTCATTTCGAACAAATAAAAAGAGTCGAAAATTTTCCTTCAATAGCCGAGTCTGACACTGAAATCGCTTCTAATAAAACTGTTACTTTTGTTACATATATTCATTTAAGTTCATTTTCTTATGAAGTATGAACATGTAAAATAAAGGAATATCATGCATTACATAAATGGTTTATAGGTATCCTCCTCATGGGAGAAGGGCAGTTGCAATGGAGACTGGTATTCAATGGGAAAGGCTAAGGGCAGCTCCAATAGATACTCCCCCACATGATCTTCATACATCTGATTGCTTAAATGATCTCCACCCTGGAGATCACATAGAGATTCAGTGGAGAAGAAATAAAGAATTTCCTTATGGTATGTTTCACAATTCATATTTTTGTATTCTTATTTTATTGTAGCCGTGTGATCAATATTTGTTAAAATTTGTGCAGCTGTATACTAGATAAAATAGGTATTATATATCTAGATCTTTTCTTGGTTGGTTGAGAATTGGTTTGCATTGGTAAATAAACCTTGTACAGTTATATAAATGGTAGTTGAATAGTAGAAACCTTTACGAGCACATAAGGATGAATCCATAATATTAAACCTTGTACAGTTATATAAATGGTAGTTGACTAGTAGAAACCTTTACTAGCACTTAAGGATGAATCCATAATATTAGTATAGTGTGGATGAACACTTATCTTAACTAGAATGAAAAGCTACATAAAAATAGGTCAATACCCTTGCAAAACTAATTATTTTGCATATACACTTATTTTATAATTTTCAATAATATTTTTATTTTTTTTGACGTTCTTAAAAATGTGATAGTTTTTATATTTTGGATCAATTATGACAAAACCGTATTCGTAATAATATGAAGTTAGATATATAAATTAAGACAAATCAACGTGAAAGATTATTTGAATCTTACTAGCATTATACACTTCCAAATCATCCAAATAGTAATAGAGTTGTTCTTTGTTACTCATGGGTATGGTGTCATGATTGGCATTAGTGAGTAATTGTATGTGGCTGGAATATTGGGTACTTGCATTTCTATTGGTAATTGATTTTATCATTTGGGGAAAAAGCTAATTAACTTTCTTTTAATAAACAATGAAAAGAATATGCCTTTTCTTACTAGATAGTGGATACTAATAGCAGAATATAATTTAGGTCCAATTGTTATTTTCAAATTCATATATTGGAGTATATTAATTGGTTAATTATAAATATTCCTACATATCTCTGTCTTGAGAAAAGAGGCTTATTTAGACCTTTTTGCTATGTTCAATGTGATTCCAATAGTATATAATTATAATACTTTTAAATAACCGTTACCCTAATGATTTTTTTCATGATAATTCTTGTTTAAGTTTTAATTATAATGCAAATTCAAAAAAAATGTAAGTAACTTTGTCCTTGTAAGAAAGACACTATTTTTATAATACTGAAATAAGAATCATATATAAATGTTCAAAATAGACTCGATGACACAATATTTATCCGATTTTGTAATTAAATTCGATTTCACCCAACTTAAAATAGATATACAAGTATGTAAAAATCAATGTAGACATAAGACTTATTTTGAACCAATCCACCACATCTAATCTAAAATCAACCAATAACCTGAATAAACACCCCTAATCACATACAATTTGACGACCCATATTACATTACAAAGCGTGCAATCACATACACCAACATGGAATAGATTTATCTTTGACATCTTATATCAGAACAAATGGTATAATTTTAATTTTTTTTTGAATTCAGTACTATATTTTAATTTGTACTTCCTATTTAGCTTAACAAAATATTCGGCATATTAATTGGCAGGATGGTGGTATGGTGTAGTTGGCCACCTGGAGTCATGTGATGGGAATGAGAATTACTGCCGATGTCATAGCAATGGTGAGTGAATCAATGCCTTTAGTCACTGATCATCTACTTTAAGCATACTTCAAGAAACGTGAACTATAATATTTGCATACTATTATATCCCTTTTGCCCCTTCCCTTACCTCAACAATTGTATGGACTTTTGGTTGCTAACAACCATTTCATGAAGTATCCTACTTTTTAGTCTATTATGATGAAGGGTGATTCTTTGATGGGCTACTCTCTAACAAAACTATGTTGTGACTCGAACTCTTGGATTAGAGAATTATGAGTTAATTTAGTTTTTGATGCAGTCTTTTGTCTTTTATAATAAAGGTTAAATTTTCATCAGCTACGTAATGGTCAACCACCCCTTCTTCTGCCCTCAACTTACCTTGGATTTTAAAAATTTAAAGAAAAACCTCAAGTGACCTACAATACAAGGGTAATGTGAGGATTTCATTAGAGGAGAGTGATAGGAAAATAAAAAATGCATCAATTTATAATCAATGTATAGTTGAAAATCTCTAAAGCAGTTGCAATTTCTCAAACGTTTTTGAAAACTATTTTATGATCAAAGTGAATAGTTTTGTAGTTATTATTAGATCAGATCAATTTTGATTTCTTGTGTGTACATAAATAGCTTGACAACTTGATTTTTGACTTTTAATGATCTTGATTAATTAGGTCAAATTTGAAAACCTTTAATTATTACGGCCTCTGATGCAATAGTAGTATAAAAAACCAAGCGGATCAGTGATGCGGGTGATATTCTATATCATCATCATCAACCCAATATCCTGCTAAAAATAGATTTCAGATGATATTCTACAGATAAATTAAAAGATGCTCTTAGTGGGGAGTATATGGGTGTCAAATGCAATGAGTTGCACCATCAAAACTTTTGCTTAATTTTGTAATGATGATCATCAAAGTAAATGGGTCATCTTTATTTGTTTCCGAGTCATTTTGGTACCCTTGACATATCCTTGTCTATGTGTCCCAATTTTCTCCAACACTGGTCTCACATCTTGTTTCAAGAGAATATTTAATGCCAGGCAGACTGAAAAGAACTTGTGTCCTCTACCTTAAGGTTCTGTTTGTTTGAGCATCAGATCCCCACTTTGGGGTAGATTTTTAGATATCCCATTTCCTTTAACTTTGACAACAATGCTTGTCTAATGATTTCTTATCAAGTTGTAATGTCACCCATTTGTCTCCTTTTGTTTTTATCTCCTTTGCACTCCTTTCAACTACCATATTTTTCATGATTAGAATTTTTCCCTCTTATTACAGGATAGACTGAGCGAAAAAAAAAACTAAATTTAACACATTTCCTGAAAAGTGATACTTGCTCTCTAACTGAGACAGTACCTGATTCTCATGTTTGAACCATTTTTATCACACCTCAATTTCAAAGCTTAGCCTGATTTTTTCTCTTGATTGACATAAGAAATTTTACGCCTTTATTATGTGAATTAACATTAATTCGATTAATTTGAAAACCTTTACAACTTAGCTATATGAATACAATATGATATGCAATCTTAGATTTGTCTTTACTATACTTGATTCGGAGGGCTATAACTAGACTATATGTATAAAAATTTGCTAACAAGTGCCTTAGCGATAGCAAAGAAGTTTGGTTTTGATTGATTCTTAATAACAAACATCATTTGCAACTTCACATAAAAAAAATGCACATATTAAAGACTTTTTTCATTGATATCAGACACAGTTGTACTCGAGTTTAATCAGTATACTCCTGGATCGCGGTGGAGAAGAACAATCATCAGTAGAAAGGATCACAGAGAAGAAGGAAACGAGAGTGACGGGTTCTATGGAGGTATTAGAAAGCTACACAAAAGTGAGGAGATTGCAACTTGGAAGAGTTTATGGCCTAGAGATATTTTGGAGTAGAGATAAACACCATTGAACCAGATACTGTACTATATTTTGTATAAGCAGTGAGAATGAGCAGAAAAAAAGGCTTTTTTTTAGCCTCTTCTGCTTTTTTTCACCAAATTTAATGTACAATAGTGAAAATTAGAAATCTTTTGTAGTGATTTGAACCTTATAATTACAATAGTGATTCAATCACAAATCTTACTTCTTTTTTACCGACTTGCTCTATCAAAATCTAATGTGTCAGACCCTTCAGATCATGTCTAGGTGAAAGCGCAAATGAAGTCTATATAATAGTGTTGAGATGGTCTATACTACTCAAATTTTGCATTTTCTGGACACAAGTAGAGATTTACATTTGATTTATTATACGTTCAAAGATTATATTTCTCAAACTCTTATACATCGTTTTAGTGTTGTATTGTGCAAAGGATCTATACAATTAGACATATGACACATAGAATGAGTAGAAACATCAAAATAAACGATGAATCATTACTAAGCAAAACTATCTTTTTTTTGCCAATTCATAACAAAAAGATGTAAGAACATACATGTGTTTTTCAAGCAAAAAACCTAAAGGGTTATTTGCAAGACTCTTGCTCATTTTTTTGAGCTTTTGATACCAAAGCGCTTGGCCAAGCAATAGAAAAACCTAGCTCTATGTTTCATCAAACTCTTCATTTCTCTAGAAATCCTAATAATCGAACAAGATCTTTGTGAAGTGTACAATTTCCTTAGCAACAATGGAGTTTTATGTTCTCTCTTTTCTCTATTTACTTCTTTCCCAAAGGATGAGTTCTTCAATAAGAATTTCTTGATCCTTTGCTTCCTAGACTCCAAGGATTCAAAATTTCCCATTTCCTCTTTAGTCTCCTTAATGGGCCTAAAAACAATAGGATTTAATGGGCCTAAAACATCTTTTCTTGGACTCAAGCCCATTTTGTTATGTATGTGAGTACTCTTCCATGTCGTTGACCCATTGGGCCTTCTAAATGGTGATAGGGATTTGGACCGTCTTAGTTGGGCCTTCTTTCTATGTTGACTTACCATATCATTACCTTCCTTAACCTTGTTTAATGCATCTAAGAAGGGATCATACCCATCATTCCACAAGCTCCTTTGCCTCAAGAATGGCACCTTGAGTTTCGACCCTCGACCCCCAGAGGATGATGCAGTCGAATTGTTCCCTTTATTGGGCCTCGTGCATTGGGCCCGTGGTGGGGGTCTTAAGGGAAGCATTTTTCCATCACAAAACAACTCATCAGCATACGCTATAGAAAGATCCCGACTCGTTCCAAACCGATTTTCATAGGGATCAAACCTCTTGCTCCCTTCGAATTCAAAGTTATCGACATAAGGAGAGAAGCTATCGGACATCTCGGGTGTAATTGACCCGGATTCAAATCCGACCCGATTCCTTGTAGGGCTAGTTGGCATACTAAGAAATAAGAAGCCATCTAGATAATTATATTTCCTAGGACTAGTTGGTGCACTTGTGTAGTATGAATAGAAATCATCTATACTTGGAGATACATTTTCCATTTCCTAGGCAAAGTGAATTCTTCTAGGAAATCCAATTTGTCAAAAAATGTGCAATCCTATATATAGTATATATGCATCAAATTTTGAAATTTAAATGAAACATAAGTTCCTCAATTAGAGGGAGGATAATAGTTATTTAATAAAAGTTTAAGCCATTTGCATATAAAATATAGACTAATTATAGTCATTGACACAAATAAATACTCCCTCCGTTCTTTTTTGATCTTTCACATTACTATAATGGGTAGTTTCAAAAGTTCTTCCACTTTAGAATACTTTCTATTTTTAGAAAGTTTTTATCCCACTTTTACCCTTTAAAACCTCCCATTTTCTTTTAATTTACCCATTTTCTTTTATTTATAATTATTTTCTCTCTCATACTTTCAATACAATCATTACTTCACAGTACTATTTAATTAAAATAATACCCACTACAACCTCATACTTCCAATACAATCATTACTTCACACTACTATTTAATTAAAATAATACCCACTACAACTCAAAGATTCTATCTTTTTTAATATGTGTGAAAAACCCAAAGTGGAAGATAAAAAAGAACGGGCGAGTAATATTTATTTGATATATTGGTGAATTATATGTACATGGATGATATCATGCATGAATTTAATTTAGTGGAGAGTGAACTGTGAATTTTCTAATTTAGTTTCCTGGTATTACGGCTTCTATGCTGTAAAACATACAAGACAAAAAAATAATTGAGGTCAATCCTTTGACATACCCACTTTTCAAGAGTTTTTTTTATCATACATTCCCACTTTTATGCCCTTAATTACTACCATGTTGTTGAATAAGTGCTACTACAATACTTATTGAAAATTACTATTTAATATCTTTTTTTTTTACACTATTTATAATAAATTATGTTAATTTGTATTTTATTCTTATTATATAAGCTAAAATTAAGTTGCTCTTCCTTAATGTAAATTATTGTAACATTAACTTTTTATAATTTTTAACCAAGTACAAAAAAAGATATTTATGATTAAAATATTATATTTATAAGTGTGTAAAATTAAATGAGACATTTTGATTACAATAGAAGGAAATTTCTTATTATTTATAATTTCCTTCATGAATGACAATTTTTTATTCTAGCATTCCCATGTGTTATATGTAATGAAGTATAAAATATCTGTTAAAAAATTAAGGCCCTTTAATTTAAAATAGAATTAATAGGTGTTAAAATGTGAATTAAACCAGCAACATCAAGAATATTGTGAATGAATCAATTTGGACAGAGGCTAAGCAAGAATCTGTGCATACTTTTTATTCATACATGAGCAAGAATAAGTCATGGTGTTTTCTTGAAGAGAGAGAATGAGGGACAAAAATCTATGCTATCCAATTAATAATATCAATTAACTACATTTACCTCGAAATACTAATATAAATATTAATTAAGCTGATATGAGTTTTGATATGTGATAATATTGACTTAAGCTCAACCATTATTAAACATAATTTTTATATTATCGGCATCATTTGATTTTGTTCTAAATCCGCCATTATATATATATATGCGCTAATTGAGTCGGTCAAAATTCAGTTTATGTAAAAAAATAGTGGATAATAATGAGATTGCTAAATCTTTGAAATAAGAGCTATATAGTATAAAAGGAAAAAAGGAAGTTTACAGGATTTTAGTCTTAATATATATATATATATATATATATATATATATATATATATATATATATATATATATATATATATATATATATATATATATATATATATATATATATATATATATATATATATATATATATTTGACATACAATTTTGACAAAAATTGAATTATTTGCAATTTTGAATTTCACATATATACCAAAAGAAAAAGAAAGGTAGTAAAAGAACAAATTCAAATTCAAGAGCGAATGATTATAAGTAAAGTGTTAATTAAGCAGCATCTAAGAAAGGAAAATTTGACTTGTAGGGAATTTTTGATGTCCTTAATAATTGTCATAAACTCACCCCATAGTATTTAAACATTCTTATTTCTAACACATTCCCATTATGACTTTTTCTTTGAGCTATAAAAGGAGAAATATAAAACATTGAGGATATTAATAGATTAATTTTTATTTGGAGACGACTAGAGAATCAATATAGATAATGAGGGAGATGAAATTAGTTTTTCCTTTAGGTGGTAAGGAACAAATCACTCTCACAATTCATAAATGTTGAAAAACCTCAACCACTAAGCTAGAGGTATTTATTCGAATGATCGGGTTCATTTTAGGGCAGGTGTTTTGGACAGGTTTAAAATTAGGTCTTGTCCATATTGATTTGTATATAATTATAAATTCATCGTGGACTAGCATCTTTTGTTTAACGCCCTCACGGAATTATGGTTTGTTTTTATTTTGATTTTTTCAAGATTTTCTTCTGAATTTTTGTTATTGGATTTGTTTTTGGTTTGTTCCTATTTTTTGTTTTTTGTTTAGTTTGCTCTCGCTCTCAGAGAGTAATTGCAACGTTTTTCTTCTTATTTTTTGCTTATATTGTTATTGGATTATTGATTGATTTGTTTTGTGATCTGTCTGTTCGTTGCTCTGAAATTTGATATGGTAGATTTATGCGTATTTTGTAGGTTTTTGGAGTTTAAATTCTATTATTCGATCGTTTGTTCTAGTTAAGTGGAATTATTGAGTTGAAAGATTCTATTTTAGTTTGATTGTTTGCATTTTGATCTTATATTATTATTTTGTTTGTGTTGATCGTTAACGTAATTTGTTTTTACCTAACGTATTCTCAATCTAAACGGAGTGTGTTTTTTTTTCCTACCTATACCTTTATTTATAGTTAATTATCTTTTTAGTGTGTCTCTCTGTTCTAACCTTTGTTGGGTCATGGCTTGTTTGTGTTTGAGTAACGGTGTCACCGTCCTTTACCATCTGGTTTGGTCCAAGGGTAGTTGAGTATAGAGTTAAGGCAGACTAATGATAACCTAAGGTCAGGTCCAAGGAGGGGGGCATAGGGGGCAACGTAAGCAGGATGTGGAACTAAGAGTGAGGACTTGGAACATAGGCACATTACAAGCCAAGTCGTTGGAGTTGGCGATTGAACTTTCTAAATACAAGATTCAAGTGGCTTGCGTTCAGGAAACTAGGTGGAAGAGACAAAAAGCAAGCGTTTTAAAAGGTTATAAGCTATGGTATGCAGGTTTGGATAGAAAGCGAAGTGGAGTCAGTATTCTTGTAGCTAATGATATCCTAAAGCAAGTGGTAGAAGTTAGGAGGTGGAATGATAGGATTATGCTAGTTAGAATAGTAGTGAGAGAAGAGGTCATATCGATTATTAGTGCGTATCGGCTGCAAGTTGGGCTAGATGAGGAAGTCAAACGTGAGTTTTGGGATAACCTAGGTGACCTTATAGATCCCATCCCTGCCGATGAAAAAGTTTTTATAGGTGGAGACTTCAATAGACACATAGGTAAGGAGGCAGTTAACTATAACTCAGTTCATGGAGGGTTTGGTTATGGTGTAAGGAACGAGAGTGGAGAGATCTTGCTTGAGTTTGCGTTAGAAAAGGAGTTGGTTATAGAAAACTCGATCTTTAGAAAGAAAGATGAGCACTTGATTATGTACAAAAGTGGGCATGCAACCCAAATTGACTACTGTTTAGTACGGAAGTTTGATCGGTGCTCGTGTCTGGACTGTAAGGTCGTGCTAGGTACAAAGATGCCCACCCAACATAGGTTATTAGTACTAATGTTTTGTATGAGGAGAAAGATTGCCGAAAAGAAGATAAAGGTCAGGCAAACGATCATGTGGGGAAGACTTAAAGGGGATATGGTCGCAACCGTGTCAAACAAGATCAAGAAGTCGAGCTACCCAAGTATATTAGACGATGCAAATCAAATGTAGGTGACCATGGCGGAAACCATTCGAAAGGTGGCAAAAGAGACATTAAGGGTGTCGACGGGGAAAACAAAGGTGTACAAAGAGTCGTGGTGGTGGAACGAAGAAGTGAAAAAGAAGATAAAGGACAAAAACATGAGATTCAAGGAGCTCATGACTTGCACGGAGGAGGAGGATAGGACACATAAGAAAGAGAGGTATAAAGAAGCAAAATGGGCGGCAAAGAAAGCAGTAGCGGAGGCAAAAGATTGCGCGTTTAAAGCCTTTTATCAAAACCTTGAGACCAAAGAGGTGAAGAAGTATATTTGTAAGTTGGCAAAAGCAAGATCTAGGCATAAGAAGAACTTAAGGACAGTGAAGTTCATTACGGATGAAGGTGGACGAGTACTCCTTAGACAAGAGGACATTAAGATGAGATGGCATCAATATTTTTCCCAACTGCTCAATGAGACTAGGGGTCTAAAGGAGAATATTCAAAAAACTTCAGACTTCCAAAGAACACAAGATCATGGGTCGATTATTGATATTACCACGGCGAAAGTAGGAGAAGCTCTCAAATAAATAGGGAGATCAAAGGCAGTTGGACTTGATAACATTCCGATTGAGGTGTGGAGGGGTTCAGGAGAAGAGGGAATTCAGTGGCTTACTAACCTCTTTAATGTCATCTTGAGGTCCAGTAAGATGCCAAAAGAATGGAGGGTTAGCACACTTATCCCACTGTTTAAAAACAAGGGTGTTGCACAAGTATGCGGGAACTATAGAGGGATCAAGCTTCTAAGTGCCACACTATAAAATTGTGGGAAAGAGTGATCGAGAAAAGAATTAGACGAGAGACGGTAATTAGAGAGAACCAATTTGGATTCATGCCGGGAAGATCAACTACCGAGGCAATCCATCTTTTGAGGAGACTGATGGAAAAGTATAGGGAGCGAAAGAAGGGTTTGCATCTGGTGTTCATTGATTTGGAGAAAGCGTACGATGGCATACCGCAAGCATTATTTGGGATAGCCTCAAAAAAAGAGGTATTTCACGAAGGTATATTGGGGTAATGCAGGACATGTATGACAGTGTGGTGATTAACATACATACACCGGTTATTATGACAGCGTCTTTCCCAATTAAAGTGGGACTACATCAGGGATCAATAATATGTCCTTTTATTTTTACAGTCATTATGGAAGAAATCCTTAAATCCATCTCGAAAACCGTACCGTGGTGCATGCTTTTCTCCGATGATATAGTTTTGGTCGCAGTAATAATTTAATATTACTCCAAATTAATCATGAAATATGTTAGATGCCTAGATCTATGTGTTTGTTCTATGTGTTTTCCTTTTGGGAAGGTTTGCACATTGATTCATAGACAACTACAACTAGATAAGGAAAATTTTCTCAAAACCATCTATTTTAATATTTCCTCTGTTCTGAAATACTCTCTACATAATGATTTTTGACACTATTCATCGTTCAAGCTTATTTTATATATTACGCCTAATGTGTAAGAAAAAATATAGTCAAGTGGATCTTATTTGAATCGTCTAATCGCATACTTTCATAATATTAATAACTTTTTATAATTTTGAAATGTGTATAGCTCAATATATAAATAATCAAAATAACACATTAGATTGCGTAAAAAGTCAAATGTAGCAACTATAGTGAAATGGAGAAAGTATATGGTAAATTGAAAGAGTGAAGAGAAGCCTTGAAGGGTAAAGGGTTGCACATAAGTCGTACGAAGACAGAATACTTGCTATGCAATTTCAGCGGGATAGAATTAAAAGGGGAACCAAGGGTGACCATAGGGGGAGAAGTTGTTGCATGTACGTCCAAGTTCAAATATTTGTGATCGGTGATTCAGAGTAATGGGGAGATTGATGGAAATGTTACTAATCGTATACAAGCAGGTTGGCTTAAGTGGCGAACAACAACGGGTGTTCTTTGATAAAAAGTTCCCGAGGAGATTAAAAGGTAAATTTTACCGCGTTGCAATTAGGCCGGCATTGTTATATGGGATAGAATGTTGTCCCGTAAAGAAGGTTTTTGAACAGAGGATGGAAGTAACAGAGATGCGTATGCTGAGGTGGATGTGTGGTAATACTATGATGGATAGGATAAGAAACCAGGAGTTCAGGGAGAAGTTAGGGGTTGCACCTATCTCCGCAAAGATGCGGGAGAATAGGTTGAGATGAATTGGGCATATGCAGAGAAAGACACATGACGCCCCAGTAAGAAGGATCGAATGCATCATAGTGGAGGGCAAGAGAAGTCGAGGAAGACCTAGGAGAATGTGTCAGGAATAAATTAAAAGTGACATGCATGAACTTCACATCTCCAAGGACCTGACCAGTGATAGGGGCAGTTGGCGGCGCCTTATCCACGTCCTAGATTACTAAGCCCATCCCGTTTACCCTTCGTTTGTTATTGTTCATTATCTTTAATTATCGCTCTTACCTTCTTCTTTACTTTTATTTTTAATATTAGTTATTTGAACATATTCTATTTATTCTATTTGTAAGTTGCAGGTTTCTCTATGTTTGAAAACCTTACTCGAGCCGAGAGACTCTTTGACTGCACTCTCTTCTATGGGTATGATCTGTCGTCGTTCTTTCCTTCCCAAACCCTGATCATAGTTTTCTATAAGCGGGATACACTAGGTATGATAATGAGGATGGTGATGGTTACAAGCTCGGGTAATATTAGATCATCGAATCTGTTTTAAACACTTATATAGTAAGCTAACTCATACTCTTCGTATATGAATATATTATAGTTACCAAAAAAGGGAAAGAAAAATAGGAGGGTTTTTTTATTAGTAGAAATAATTTCAATTAGTTGTCCTATATAGAAATTTTAATTTTTTTATTATATTACTTTTCAATATGTTTCATAAATAATATTTCACTATACTAATCAATTAGTTTTTGACAATTTTTTACATTAAAAGAAAAGAGATAAATGCTTGAGATAAATGCTTGGAAGAGAGTTAGAAGACTGATGTCTAATAGATCATAATGAAAAATGCTTGACATAAATTAATATATATTAAATATAGCAAACTAAGTACAAAAAAGATAATATTTTTTTTTAGTCTTAGTTAACTATTGTTGAAAGAAAAAACAAAAGAAAAGGAAATTATTAGACATATATTTGGCGCTGTTAGCTTTGAAATTGTTGGGTCATAATAATTAATAACCTTGTCAATAATAAGTAGGTTAATATAACGTCATTAAAGCAAGGAGTTAAAGTAAAATAGTATATAATTAATTTACTTCAATAAATTAAATGTACGTAGCTAATGATGAATTATGTGCCTTTGACCAACATGTTTCTTGGCTGACCATTGACCATTTTAAACTCTTACTTCTATTTCAATCATTTAATAATTTTTTCTAAATTGTTGTTGCGTGCTCATTTTCAGACATGTCAACTGTAAAAACTGCAATGGAGTTGTATTAGGTCTAATTTTGCATCTACTAATGAAATAATGAACTCAATTAGAAATTTAAGCCGATAAGTTGATTAAAAGTTTTAACTAATTAATATTTAGTAAGTAGTAACCCTGTGATATAATATATTTATATTTTATCACGCCTTTTTATTTGATAGCCCTTTGAGTTAAAAATATAGATTAGATATGGTACCTTATCATACAATATCAATAGACTAACTCAAATAAAAACTAAGTATCTGAAAAATTGATATGAAAAGAGAATTATGAGTTGGTCTAATGATTGAAAATAAGATTTTTCTTTTCGTCATTGTGACAGAAATTTGATTCTCAGCACTTACAAGTAGGGTGAAATAAATTCCTCTTCTCCCCTACATGTAAGGAATCAAATCTCCAACTTTACTCCCAATAAAAATATAATATTAAAAATTTAAACTTATATGTTGAGATGGTAATAAAAAATCAAAATAAATAGATAAATTAAAAAGTTTGAATATATTATTCAATTTGGACTAAGTAAGATCATGATTGGGTAAACCATGTTTGAATAAGTGATTAAAATATTAATACCCAGCTTTGAATATAGCGCCAGATAGCTTTTTTTAAAAAATAATATCATAAGGAATATTTTAGCCCTATATATAAAGCCCTATACTTCACTTTGCATTCCAAGACCTAAACGTACGTACCTTCCTCTCTTTACCCTTTGGCTGCATCTTATTCATCAACCTCACCCAAAAAAATTCGGATCTGGATCCAAATATCAAATATGGATTTTCCATCACCCGAAACAGCCACTGCCCTACAACTCATCGAAGAATATCTTTTCGATGATCAGATCGAAACCCCGACCCATAAATTAACCACTTCTAATAACTTGAGATCATCACCATCATCATCATCATTATCGTATGGCCAACATTTTGAAACTAACTCAAAGGGTACAACGTTCAACATTTCTTTTAGTAAACAGGGTCAGTGTCAGACTGACACTAACACTTTTATAGAATATATTTACTCGTCGTTTCAAAATAGAACTAATAACGATGATGGAACATCCTTTTTATTTTGTAGTCAACCAAGAAAAGTTGGTAGTACTACACATGAGATAAATAAAAAGGAAAATAATTCACATTGGAATTATATCGGAGTAAGAAGACGACCATGGGGTAGATTTGCAGCGGAAATTAGAGATCCTAAACGTAAAGGGTATAGACTTTGGCTTGGTACGTACACTACTGCTATCGAAGCTGCTCGAGCATATGATCGAGCAGCTTTCAATATACGAGGTCATAAGGCTAGGCTTAACTTTCCTCATGAGGTTGAGTGTTGGTCAACATCATCATCTATTAAAAGAGATGTTCAAGAACAAAAGTGTATGGGTGAGAAACGACGTCGGATAGATGATGGTGAAATTGATTGTGTTGAAAGTTTTTCCTCTTTAGATGATAATGATAATGATGATGATGATTTTTTTTGATGATGATTAATTGATATATTGACCATCAAATTAAATACCAAATTTGTTTGAATATATAGAATAAGATGTATTTGATTTTGAACATTTCCATTATTTGACTTTTTTTTTTGTTAATAATTTTAGTTTATGATTTTTAGGTATTAGGTCAAAATTACTAAAAACCTTTATGTTTTTGTTGATGAAATTCTATAGGTAGCTTTGTATTTATGAATTTTTGCAAATATATTGGTTATGTTAATAATGTATTTCTAAAAATCACAATATTTGGAAATGTAAACATATCCTGTTTAGAGCATATATATATATATATATATATATATATATATATATATATATATATATATATATATATATATATATATATATATATATATATATATATATATATATATATATATATATATATATATATATATATGTGTGCATATACTATTTATTTCTGTGTATTATTTCTATTCTTGCTAGGGTAAATTTAAGATGCTAATATGGGGTATATTGAATAGTCACCTATAAATATATACAGGATCTATATATTCATTAGTCATTTTACTAAATTAATTATAAGTTTCACAACATAATACTAATAGGTTTTTATTAAATAATTTAAATCATAATTTATGCAGATTTGGGCCTAAATTTTCTCTTTATTCTGCTTGTTGACTTTTATCTTTTGATTTAGTCAATTTTTTTTTTTTGCTTATTGTCAAGATAGCAAAAAATATAGAAGGGGTGATAGTAAAGGGAGTACGCTTCTACTTCTTCATATTCTAATAAAATGTTTTGTAGAAGTTTGCATAGTTGCTGATACACTATTTTAATCTTTAATATTTTTAAATATGATTGGTTAACGTTTTTTAAAAGTTGATCAATATTAATAATATTTACATTAAGACCAAAAACAAGATACTTGACTATGTTTTGACTTATAATTAAGAATGAAAAAAACTAAAATTGTTTAATAAATAGCATAAAAAACAAATAAGACATTTAATTTGAATAATAAGGAATATATCACAGTGAGTTGTTTAATTCAGTGACATGAATATATGATGTACAATTTGAATATAGCCTTAATTTAGCAATTTATGTAAAGTATCATATCATTATTAGCGGTTCGTTTGGTAGGTGGTAATAGGAATGAAAATTAGTTTAATTTTAGTTGAAAAATCTCTTGGCTACCTTAATGGTCATGCTAGTCCAACTTTAATCATCTCATTTTCTTCATAAAATTCATTACAATGCATTACCATTGGGAGAGGTGATATTAGGTGGTAATGAAAATTTGTAAACAAAATGATTTTTTTATAATCAAAGTTTGATTACCTTGGAAATGCCATGTAACTTTTGATGAAATTTTATATTATAAATCATTCTTATTACTATCATTCAGTACCATTAACCAAACGAACCGTATAAGTATTTACTTAATATTCATTATTTTTACATCCAATTTCTTATTTTACCTTGGCTATGGCCAATATTTGGCCTTTTTGAAAAATCAATTCTTTCTTCCCTCTTGTAGGTGTATGAAAATTATTTTTATCATAATTCAATTTAAAATAATAATTCAATTTTTTATGTAGGATACTGGATTAATAGCCATAACAATTACCAGTAAATCTCCCCTTGTTTGTTCTTCTCAAACACTTTTGGATTAAAAAAAATATAGAAATGGAATATTACTGCTGTTAGTGTCCCTTCTAAAACTAACATGGACTGATGGACTATTTACATTTGGATTCCAATGATAAGAAATGATTCCTTGACTAATGAAAATATTGCTATCCATCGAAACGACGTCGTTACAGGGAAGCACCTCAATATTAAATATTTTCGCATATTCTAATAAAATCTCATATATATGGACGTATTATTCTAATATTAAATATTTTTAATTGTTTTTTGTTTAGAAATTATAAGAAGTTAATATTAGAAATTATCCGAGTTATCTGGTTGATTTCACGTTAAATATTTCAAGTTGAAAATAAAATTGAATTTTTTATCTATATTCGTTCAACATAATAGTAAATCAATTTTAAGCAAAACAACAAAGTTAAAGAATAGAATATCTCAACTTGTCATAAACTATTAATTATTGGTAATAAAATAGAATTAATTATTAATTGTTAATCATTAATTGTGCACATAAAATATCTCAACTTGTCATAAACTATTAATTATTGGTAATAAAATAGAATTAATTATTAATTGTTAATCATTAATTGTGCACATATAAGCTTCTCTGGTCCCCATCTGGATGCAATAGATTGAACCTTAAACTAAATCAAAAAGGTTTCCTTATTTATTTAATTAATTAATTAATTAGCCATTAGGGTCTACAGTACTCTCTAAGCGTATTTTAATTTTAGTAAACTCCCATTTAAGTCCGCAATTGTAGTCAATTTTGTCTTAACATCCAACTGATTCTGGAAGCCTAATTAGTAACCTATCCGTTTCATGTAATATATTCTATTTTTGGAAAATTTAATGTGATAGTTTTAAAGTTTTGAGTTTTCTATATGTTAGATAATTTTTTTTTAATTCACATGGTAATTTTGATTTTTTTAATTTTTCATGTGGTAGAAAAAAAAAAGTTTTCTTTGTTAACTTTACATTAGCTATATTTACCCAATGTAATGATATTTTTTTAAAAAATAAGTGTTGTGATCACCCTAATTGACTACATGAATTTCAGTCAAAATAAGTACCTAATTTAAGCAAAAACTTAAAATTTTTTCTATAACATGGGAAAATTGAAGGGCATTATTATTTGTCCCCACCCTTTTCATTTTATCGCCACCCCTCCTAATGAAATTACGAATTTGCCCCTGATCTTTAAAAAATTACAAATTTGCCATTGAGTTAATAACTTTTCATTTTCATTTTTTTTTAATTTTTTTTAGTTATTTTTATTTATATTATTATTGTTATTATTATTATCATAGTTATTATTATTATTATTATTATTATTATTATTATTATTATTATTATTATTATTATTATTATTATTATTATTATTATTACGGTTATTATTATTATTATAACGGTTATTATTATTACGGTTAATAATAATAATAATAATAATAATAATAATAATAATAATAATAATAATAAAATTAATAATAAAAATAATAATAATAAAAAAAAAATTAAAAAAAAAAATACCAGTCGCACAAAACGTGTGACTGACAGTCGCACAAAGCAGTCGCACGTTTTGTGCGGCTGGTATTTTTTTTATTTTATTTTTTTTTTATTATTATTAATTTTATTATTACTATTATTATTACGGTTATTATTATCAATTTTATTATTATTATTATTATTATTATTATTATTAATATTAATATTGTTGTTGTTATTATTATTATTATTATTAAATTATTATTTTTGTTTTAATTATTATTATTATAACTAATGTAAGAAAGAAAGCATAAAAATTGACAAACACAAAACACATAGAATTTACGTGATTCACCAACAATGTGTCGACTAGGTCCACAGGCAGAAGAGAGAAAAATTTTATTACTAGAGGAAACCCAAGATACAAATATTGGCTAAATTATAGAAAATAAGAGTTTATAAATTACTCCAATACATAAAACCTTAGCCAAAACAGATTTTTTTGGGATGATGCAAAAGTAATGCCCAAGACTCCTTTTATAAGGAGAAGAATAACAAGCCTTTGTTATTCTTCCGATGTGGGATAATGATAAACATTAATCTTCCAATGTGGGATAATGAAAAACATTAATCTTCCAATGTGGGATAATGACAAACATCAATCTTCCAATGTAAGGTTATGTCTTGAATCCCACATTGGAAGATTGATGTTTGTCATTATCCCACATTGAAAGATTAATGTTTTTCATTATCCCACATTGGAAGATTAATGTTTATCATTATCCCACATCGGAAGAATAACAAAGGCTTGTTATTCTTCTCCTTATAAAAGGAGTCTTGGGCATTACTTTTGCATCATCCCAAAAAAATTTGTTTTGGCTAAGGTTTTCTGTATTGGAGTAATTTATAAACTCCTAATTTCTATAATCTAGCCAATATTTGTATTCTGGGTTTCCTCTAGTAATAAAATTCTATGCTTTCTTTCTTACATCAGTTATAACAATAATAATTAGAACAAAAATAATAATTTAATAATAATAATAACAACCACAATATTAATAATAATAATAATAATAAAATTAATAATAATAAAAAAAAAATTTAAAAAAAATACAAGTCGCACAAAACGTGCGACTGTTTTGTGCGACTGGTAATTTTTTTTTAATTTTTTTTTTTTTTTATTATTATTATTATTATTATTATTATTATTAACCGTAATAATAATAACCGTTATAATAATAATAATAACCGTAATAATAATAACCATTATAATAATAATAATAACCGTAATAATAATAACCGTAATAATAATAATAATAATAATAATAATTATTATTATTATTATTATTATTATTATTATTATTATTATAATAAAATTAATAATAATAATAATAAAAAAAAATTAAAAAAAAAATACCAGTCGCACAAAACGTGCGACTGCTTTGTGCGACTGTCAGTCGCACGTTTTGTGCGACTAGTATTTTTTTTTAATTTTTTTTTATTATTATTTTTATTATTATGATTATTATTATTATTATTATTATTATTATTATTAGTATTATTATTATTATTATTATTAATAACCGTAATAATAATAACCGTAATAATAATAATAATAATAATAATAATAATAATAATAATAACTATGATAATAATAATAACAATAATAATATAAATAAAAAAAATAAAAAAAAATGAAAATGAAAAGTTATTAACTCAATGGCAAATTTGTAAATTTTTAAAGATCAGGGGCAAATTCGTAATTTCATTAGGAGGAGGGGTGGCGATAAAATGAAAAGGGTGGCGACAAATAAGAATCGGGAAATTGAAAACTCAATGTCACCACGTGGATTTAAAAAGCATTTGTGGAAAAGACAAAAACTCTAGGTAACCACGTGGAATTTCCTAATGTTTTTCACCATTATCATCTTACTCAGTGTCTCCCGCTCATAGAAAACTAAGGACAAGATCTGGGGAAGGAAAGACGGCGGCAACTCATACCCATAAAGGAGAGCGCGACCAAAGGAGTCCCCCGGCTCGAAGAAGATAAAGAGACATAGACACACGTGAAAGCTAAATTAAAGGCGTATAGGTCACCATGTGGAATCTCCCAATAGTTTTCATTTATAGAAATTTCAAAATTATTGTAATGTTTCTACCTCCTATTTAACCTTTTAGTCCCATTTAATTTTCACAAATTCTTGTGAGAGACGGTCTCTTTTAGACACCGTCTCTAATTGGGTTGGTTCATCATATATTTTTTAAATATTGTAAGTAGGTATTAAGAATAATGTAAGTAGACATTTAAGATATTGAAAGTAGGCATTAAGGATATGGTAAGTAAACATTAAGATAATGAAAGTAGGCATTAAGAATACGGTAAGTAGACATTAATCTTTAATGGGTTGGGCTTGTGATACATCTTTCAAAGAGACTGTCTCTCAAAAGACTAGCTGTTTAATTTTTCACGCTTTCTGAAATGACATTTTAACCTTAAATATCTCTAATTGTTCTTAATTAAATATTATAAAAAAATAATATTAATAATCTTTATATTGAGACGAATCAAACAATTATCCGACATGATTATATTTTAACTTATAAATTAAAAATAAATACAAATTAAAAGTGATAAGTAAATAGTGACATAAAATAATTGGGAGTAATGGGTAGAATAGGAGGAAGTATAATATAAAAACATCTTATAAGTTATATCATTTAAATTTATAAATATGACAAAAAAATACTACATAGATAATATTCATTTAAGTGAAAAAAAAAACAAATAGAATATATTTTATCGAATGCGGACGATTTTGAGGTCTTTATTATTATCCCTTAATCTTATGTATATAACCCTTGAGAAATGATTTCTTGAATACTTGACCAACCTTTAGTAAGTAATCAAAAGCCATTAATTTCTTGTAACCCTTCAACATAGTCGTCTCAAAAATTATCTAAATTAAAGAATTATTTATTTATTAATCTATCTATCTACAAGCCACAAGGCAAGCCGAAAGAAACAGATAATTAGATGATAATCGTATCTAAAATCTTTACTGAATAGTACTAAAGTGAAGGAAATTTGAAAGCTTGCAATACTTATTTTATCAAGTGGCGGACCCAAGATTTAAAATGTAGGGTTATGGAGGTTTGGCAATTTACTGTTGGCTGTTGGATTTTGACATTTTTTAATTGGTTTGTTTGACCAACTGGATATACTAGCTGTTTTGTTGGCTTTTAAGCTAGCTGAAAAAATCAACTGTTTGTAGAGATGTTTCATGTTTGGTAAATTTAGCCATTGGATGTTGACTGTTTATTAAAAAAAAAGTGAATCAACAAGCCAAAAATTAACAAAAAATTAACTGGAATAGCTTTTTATTTTGGCTAAAAAGCCAACTATTCAAGCTAGCTTAAAAACACACTAAAAGTCAACTAAAAAATCAATGTAAAAGTCAATATTCAAATACTCCTATCAAACATGTATCATAGTAATCCAAAAAAAGTCAATTATAACTTTTGGGAATGCAGTACCCAATTATATTACACAATAAATCATAGAGCAATAATTATTAAATCAAAATACATAAAACAAGTTTAATTAACACAATTATCTCTAAATATCAAATATACAAAAAAAAATAAATAAAACAATTTTATTGATTAAATATATAGTCAACATTAGTTTTCAATTTTTTGATTAAAATTATTATCAAAGTTCAATTCTATCAAGGTATGCGCCCGAGTAAAATCATATTTAAATTCCATAAGCAAAACTTATTTAAATTTTATTTAAATTTTAATAATTTTACCCCATTATATTGATGAGCATAAGTCGAGTCAAGAGAAACTAACCTTTAAAGTTTGCAAATTAGATAATGTATACAAATTTTAAAATATATTTTTATATCTTTTTTATAAAATATATTGATAAAGCTCTGAAAAGTATTAACAAAATGTAATCTAACGCAAATGAAACAGATGGAGTACATTTGTTATATGACTAACTATAACACTCATATTGTTATATGACTAAAGCAAAATGTAATCCATCGAATGTTGGTCTGTAAAGAAAATTTTTTAACATAAGATGAAAATTACAGTAATACGTATGCTAAGGTGGATGTGTGGGCATACATTAATGGATCGAATTAGAAACTAAGAGTTTAGGGACAAACTAGGGGTAGCCCCTATTTCTGGAAAAATACGCGAAAATAGATTGAGGTGGTTTAGACATGTGCAGAGAAAGACTTTCGCCGCCCCTGCGAAGAGGGTAGAAAGCATTATAGTAGAGGGTAAGAGGAGTCGAGGAAGACCCAGGAGAACTTGGGATGAGCAAATTAAATAAAAGTTGACTTACATGAGTTAAACATCTCCTAGGCTCTGACTGGGGATAGGGGTAGTTGGAGGCGCTATATCAATGTTTTGGACTACTAATGTCCTCTTAGATTCTCCTTTGGTGTTTTTGTCATCTTGTTCCTCTCATTTCTTTTATTATTACTTTTTTGTTTTCTTTTAATTTGTAGTTGGTTCTACTTATTTATTTTATTTCTATGTATTTAATTTATCTTTCTCGTGTAGCTACGTCTCCTTATCTTTCTCGAGCCGGAGGACTCCTTTTGCTGCGCTCTTCTTTATGGGTATGAGTTGCCGCTGTCCTTTCCTCCCCAAACCCTATCCATAATTTTTCTATAAGCGAAATATACCGGATAGGATAATGATCACGATGACTAACTATAACACTGTAACACGGCTCAAATTACGAAATATGATGGATCATTAATTGTGCATTAACGTAGTAGGCACAGTGCAAATAAATGAGTAATTAATGATGTGTTTTTATAAGTTTATAAATGTAATTGACTTTTGAACATATAATTATTCTAGTTGACTTGGTTTTAATTAATCATTATATTTCCATGGTTTTTAAATTGATTCTAGAAGTCTAAATAGTACACAGTACACTTAATAATCAATCATGAAATATGCTAGCTCTATTTGTATGTTTTATAGGGAGAATTTAGTCGATGAGTAAATACCACTTTTTAATATAGAATTTTAATATTGATTTTCACATAGTCCTTCTTTATCCTTGACATACCTTATAAAATAATAATAAAAATAAAAATAAAAATAAAAATAATAATAATAATTTTAATGATCTGAATCATGACCTAAATAATTTAAACCTAATATTATACTTGATAAAATACTCAAATCATGTGACATAATACTTTTTGGGAAGGATCTAGTGATGAAAATACAACTATACAATTAGTACATTTTTTCAATATAAAAAACATTATTAAAGACAGAAATAGGTATAGGTTGGTCTACAAGTTATTCCTAAGAATATACTATTTGAAACATAACTTGATCACTAAACAACACTTTCCAACTAATTCAATCAATTACTTAATATCCCATAAAGTATCGAAATCTAGAGTGCATATATATATATATATATATATCCAGGAAATTTTGTGCTATGTGCTATTTATATACATCATAATTTGCCGCTCAAATTTTTACAATTTTCATTTTTACATGTCTTTTTTGCACTGAAACTCTTAAATATCAATTAAATTTAATTATATTAAAACTCTTATTCTTCATCAATTTAATTTTTCTTTCTTTGTATCATATGCTAGAAAATAAAATTCTTTGTCTTCTAAATTTAATTAAACTGAAGATGAAAAGAAAAAATTTTAATACTTTTTATTAGTGTCACATACATAGCTTGCCTTATTTATATGATCGAATTTTAAAGTCTTCATTTAGTGCATCCCACATACTTAAGAAAGAGTAGATACTATTTTAAGACTTGAGTTTATTGATTATTTCAATTAGTATGAAAATTGAGATAAAATCGGAGAAATATATGGGTTTTTGTTTCGTTGCTATGTGAATATGCAATTTTATCTCAGAAATTTTATGGGTCTAGATATGGGATAAAAATAAGGTTTATAAATTGAGATTAAATTTTGAAGAGTTGAGTGGAGATGAAATGGAAGCAAAGAGAAAGAAGATATTGATGAAGATGATGTTTAATTTGTTTTCATATTGTTGACATGTTGTGTAGTTATGGATGTCATAATAATCGAATATATGTTGTTATGATGATATCAAGTTTAGTAAGCATATGAGTAGCTTTTGTTTTAAATATCACTTCTTTTCAAGGGTTAATAAATATTTTTGATAAGAAGTACTAATATTATTATGTTATTTGATAAACTTAACTCAAATTGAAGATATTTTGTATTATAGTTAGTTGATATTTTTTTGGTTATGTTAAAATTTTATAGATATAATTACTCAAAATAACATTTGTATTAATTTAACAACATGTCTAAATTAATATTACTTTTTTTTTTATAAAATAGTTCTATAATCATGTGCATAACACGGGTAAATACCTAGTAGTATATAATACTCCATGTCCTAATATTATTATCTACATTTGGAATATTTCATATATGGTTATGGTGGTGGTGATATGAGGAAAGAGATAGCGGGCAAATCACAATCGATGATAGCTCCAAGATATCGTAGGAAAAATAACCAGCAAAACACACAAAACAAGATGACTAGGATAGGCCGTTAGAAAAGAGAAAAAAAAGTAGGTAGATAGAAATTTTAAACCTTACTTTTTGTGGATATTAAAAAAGTTAAATATCCATATTAAATATTGTTATATTTTTTTGATGGATATAACTTAATTAATACTATATAGTTAATACATGAATTATACTTGAAAAATGTAAAAAGTCAAATATAACTAATACAGTAAAACGGATAGATTAGTCAAAATATTGGAATCCATGTGGATAGATGAATAACAAACCCTCAAATTGATGTTTAAATAACGTCATAGAGTCTTGTCTACTTTAATCTTAACAAAAACTGTTTAGTTGTAAAAATATATGTTATCTTATATTGAGTTTTGTAATAGCTTCTGGAAGGACTCCTTAAATGGTGTTCGTTAGCATACAAATATAAACAATTATTCACGAAACATGCTTGATCTAAGTGTATGTCCAATGTTTTTTTCTGTTGGATTTGGACTTTAGAAGTTAATTTAGACAAATACAACTTGATATATAGTACTCCTAAATATACTAATGATTTAAAAGAAAATATATACAGTAAGGAAAAGAAGGGAAGAAAAAAAAAGGAAAGGGACATAAAGGGAGGAAAGATAAGAAAATTTTGATAAAAAAAATAATGGCTCATTTACATTTTTAATTTGAAAGTTATATTTAATTGTAAAATTAAAAATGACACATGGATTAGAAAATATTATAAATTTTAAAAAATTTACTTTAAATCTATCATATTTGATACAAATATGCCAAATTTTTTGAATCAAAAGGAATTAAATATGCTAAGAAAAATAATGTCGCCTAAAAAATGACTTTATATAATTAAGTAATAATTATATGTATGAATATATTGCATGAATGAAAGGCGACCAATCAATTATTTCTTGAAAAGAAATAATTATTGGATTATTATTAGGGACGTTGTCTCATCTATTATTTCGAATTTAAACAATTCATTATTAATATAATATTAATAAATAATAGAATCTAACTCACAATAATAAATATATCTTATTCTATTTATTTATTAGTAGTGGATAATTTACTCAATCAGTCAACTAACCCTAAATTTAAGGTCATATCAAATGTATGAGATGGCCATTTTAAGTTAACGTCAGTTAGTTATGGGTAGACTTAATTAATGAGTTTTAATGATGTCTTTGAGCTTGAAATGCTTGATTTGAAGTAGGAAGTCAATAGTCAATACGAGCAAGAACAAAAATAATCCTAATAATTGTTCCATACTTTTTTTGATATGAAATTATTGTTCCATATTTTTTTTTATATGAAATTATCATTTCCTTTATCCTAATAATCGTTCCATACTTTTTTTGATATGAAATTATTGTTCCATACTTTTTTTTATATGAAATTGTCGTTCCCTTGCTTGTTCTATACTTCATTTTTTTCACATTTGCATGGAGCCATGGACACATAGTTAGATTAAAATGATTTTGTAAAAGAATAAAATATATTTTGTGTTAGACGGTCTTATTATAAGACGTTCTCTACTTTTTCATACATGGATTGAATAGTCAATCTAATACAATTACGCAAATGAGCTCCTTGTATGTTGAGGTCGTTTATCAAGAGACGATCTTTCAAATAATAGCTAAATAAATTAAGAAATGATAAAAGTTGATGTAAGTTAAAAGGTGTTTATAATTATGAGAGGATTTGAATGATAAAATGAGTCGTATTACATCATAAATCATTCTTGAGTTTGAAATTGCTAAGTTTATGTGTTTTATTTTTTTCGAAGTGCAAATATAAATTTGTAATAGGTATGTGTGGTTAAGAAGTCAATGGATTTATAAATGAGTAAAATAATCCGTGTGAAAATAAAAAAAATTGTGAAAATCATTGCCAAAAGAGAAAATATTGTAAAATAAGTATAACATTTTAAAATAAAATTTAGTTGCAAATTAAATGAGACAGATAAAGTAAATAAATGTTTTTTTTTATTTTTATCTAGCCATTTTATTTTGATGGACCTTGCGGATAACGACATTATCAAAGGTTTTATCTAAAGAAGTGAAATCTGTAACACTCTGAGATTTTTCTGACGTCATTAATTAATATTTTATTAACTTTTGGGAATTTTATAATTATGTTAAATTAATTTAGAAGTAGTTTTAATAAAATCCTTTCATATACGAATTTAGATATTAACATATATTTATATTAAAAATACAATTACGATTTCTAAATAAAGACGTTCGAATCAAAATAATTATTTTATTAAAATGAGTGAGCACATGAAAGTGAGCCTCTTAGTTGGGTCTCACAAGAAAATGAATCTAGATAAATAAGTAAATAAATAAAATAAAAAGGAATGAATTAGGGTTTATGTGAGATACCTTACTCCCTCATTTAAAACCCACGGCTCCCAATCCCTCTCTTCCCTCTTCTCTCACGTTCCATTCCCTTCACCCACAGCTGGCGGCACAACCAAGCCCAACCACGAGTTCCACCACAAACAGCAACCACTTCTCCTTCCCCCACGAGCAACCGCAGTGGGCTAGCCTTCCCACGTGCTGCCACCTGTAGCAAGACTGCAGACCACTCCAGCCACCAGCATCAGAGGCTAGGACAGCCAGTTTTGGCCCCTTCTTCCAGCTAGTTTTGGTCCTTTGCACCACCACGACAACCTTCATCCACCTCTTCACCATTTTTTTTGCTAATTTTAAACCTTGTAAGCCATCTCCTCTTCTTCTATTTGATTCTTCTTGTTTCAATTAAAATTTTCTTATAAAGTTTATGTGTATGATGTTGATTTTTGTGTTGTATTCATTGAATCTTTTTGTGGGTAAGAGTTTAATTGATGAATTGAACATATTTATGATTAGGGGTTCGAAGTGCGATTAGAAATGATGGGTTATGTTGATTGTGTGTTAGTTTCTTTGAATTTTATTATGAGTAACAACTAAAGGTGTTATCTTTGAAATCAGTAATAGTGTGGGCTTTCATATACATTTTGGTGGTGTATTAGTTTATTGATTCTTGCTATAGACAATGGTTAAAAAAGTATTATCTTTGAACATGAAATGACTAGGGTTTGGATTTAGAAATGAAATTACTAATGATGTGTGTGTTATGCTATATTTTGGTGATAATTGATTAAATAACCTTAAAAGTTGTTTTAAGACTTAGTCGATTGGTTATTTTTGTGATAATTAGTAATGGTGATGATTTTAGATGACTATGGAAGTGATTTTTTGGTTGTTAAATTGGGAATAATAGTTACTAATTGTAGTGGTTTGATTGTTGTGAATTACAAATACCCTTATTAGGTTGTTATTGAAGTTATAGATACATGATATTAGTAAGCCAAGAGCATAATGTCAACTTATCGTCGATGGTTGCTAAAGTAATTTGTCGTGTTGTTTTCACTATATTTCTTAATAGCTTTGGAGAATGTAACAAATGATATCCTGATACGATAACTCTAAGATTTGCCTTATCGTTATATTAAATTGTAAGGCTTAGTTGTGATTAGTTATTTATGGGTAACGCGAACCGATATACTCAAAATTAGTTGATGAAAAGGAACGATTCACATATGCTTTTACTTTTAAATTGGTGAAAAGACTTATGTTGTGTTGAGTTAATGAGTTTGATTTGTATTGAATGAGCTGTGTACGTGCTAGAGTAATCGAAAAACTCATGTTGAATGGTTGATAGTGGTTACTTAGGCATTTAGTTTGGTATGGCAAAGTAGTTAAGGGAACTTATTAGTTCTACTCATAACTTATATAGGTGCCCATTTTGTAAGAGGAAAGTAGAGCCTTAGTCGGGTGATTTTGTGACTTTTGATCGTGTAGTGACGCTTACAGGTACGTATACGCAGTAACTAACCCTTATATGCAATGTGCTTTAAGACATTATTGTTTATTGTGATAATATACATTGCATTGAAACTATTGAGATACTAGTGAGTATACTTTATATGAAGAGCTATCGATTATGAAATCCTACGCTTAGAATAGCTATAGAGAATGAGAGTGTTAGTAGGAGGCGGGGACCACTCCCTTATTTATCTAAGAATTGGATTATGTCTTACTTGGAGTTAGAATGACTCCTTTAGAGGTGAATTTCATATTTTGATAAGTGGCTTAGTGGGTTTTGGCGTGTTGTTATCCCAGGGCGCTCATTATTAGTCGAAAGTGGAAGTTCTTCCCATCTGATAAAGTATTAGATTATGATTAGCTGGCGTGACTCAACTGGATTATGTCCGGTTGATTTAGTAGTTCCCTTGGTGAGGTTCGACGGGACCACCGTAAGGGGGGTATGAGTATGCTTGGGTCACAAGGCGCCGGATGGCCGATACCGCCCCTTGACCGAGGTGTTACCATGCGGGCCTTGCAAACCCCAATATGGTGGCCTCTTCACTGGTTTAGAACCCCAGTGTGTTAGTTTTTACCGAAGGTAGGACCCGAGAGGGCCAGTTGGAGAGGGCATGAGCTCATACTTTGCCATGGGCGCCGGATGGCCGATAATGCCCTTGGCCGTGTCACTATGCCAGGAAATAGAGAAAGATCCACTGATAAAAAGTTATTCAGTGATAGAATATTTATTCATTGATCGAAAGGTTATTTAATGATAAAAGGTTCATTCATTGATAGAAAGTTTACTTTTTGATAGAATATTTACTCATTGATAGAACATCTACTTATTAATAGAATAGTTTATGCTAGTGAGAAGTGTGCCTAAGTTAAGTTACCTCAAGGGTATTACAAACTATGATCACACTTACCTTAAGATAGACAAGCTCTATAAAGTCATGTGTTAGGTATTCTGTTAATGCCTTGGTCGAGTTGATACTATAGGTGTTTTGCAAGAGTTTATGTTTGAAAAGAGGAGCGTGAAGACCTGCATTCTACCAAGAACACATGGTTCGGGTTGGAAGGCACGTAATGAAATTAAGAAGTATAAGTGGCCGATAAACGGTTACTATCTATGCTTGCGTTTTATGAAATCATCTTATGTTGTTTTATGATATAATGCTATCTAGTAGTTGGCCTTATTATATTTGATGCTAGTTACTGACGTGTACGTGTTTGTGTTTATGTTTGATTGTTGATGATTTTCTGTGATTATCCTGTTATGACACATTGGCCTTTAGTCTAATGTCGAGCAGCTAGAGGATCATAGATAGGCGTAGCAGGTATTGGAGCTTCTTTTGCATTGCATTGCATTGGGGGAGAGTGATAAGGGCGAAGCATAACCTGTGTCATACCGCTATCTTTCGATTTTGTAGCTCTTGTTATCTTTTGCAAACTTTGGTTGTATGTGTTTTGTTATGAGGCCTAGTGTCCTCCCTTGTATATTTGTATTTCCGCTGCGTAGTTTATAACTCTGTATGGTTTTAAGAAGTTAAGTCTTTTTAAAACGTAAACGTCGACACTGGAACCACGATCCATGCTTGGCATGTTAATTTGAGAAGCCGGCGACGAATCATTCCGCCGTGGTGTGAGATTTTAAAGGCAATGATGCCTTAGATTAGTTTAATGTTTTTATATTGCTAAATGCTCTACCACATGTTCGATTTTTAGAAGAGATGCTGCCAAAATTTCCACGCATCTTTTTAAAGTTAATATTTAACGTTTATCCAAATTCTTTTCCTTTTTTTTATATAACACCCGAATTTCCTCCCGTCTTTTACGATTTTGGTTTCATTAAGGGGTCGGAAATTCAGGGGTGATATAAAATCAAATCCATTTTACTAAACAAACAACACTTATTTTCTTTTGTAGATTATTGTATAAAGCATGTAAATAGAGAAGTCAATAAGGGCAAGAGAGAATGAAATAGTATATAGACTTTGATATTAAAAATGAATTTACTAAGATACCTTTAGATTCTCAAAATGAGTGAAAAATAGTTATGAGCTCATATTGACAAGCTTACAACCACTAGTATTCTCGTGTACACAAGTTAATATAAGATGAATAAACTATAAAACTTATATACTAGTCAACATCTTACTAAATAATCAATGTGAGATCAGGTGTAGGCATTTTCTAAACGATTGATTGGATAGCTAATTGTAACAATCTTGTATTAGAATCATTTTATTTAATTTTATCATATTACCTATTTTATATTAGGTAATATTCTTATAATTATAAATTAGATATCACACTTTCAAACTCTAATGGAGAGATGTCAGTGAGGCATAAATATATACGGAAATTGTGCTTGTTGGGCTGTCACAAGTCGTGCTAAGTCAAGGTCAAACGTGCTTAAACGGGTTATCAACATGTTATGTTATGTCGTGTCGTGCCGTGGACTAACCTTATGCTAAAGCTTGTGAAATAACATGACCACACGGTTTATACCAGATGTAACATGTTGTAATGCAAGCTACAAGTTAAATTTATTTTTTAAAATTTTCTGATAAACTAGCAATAATAAGACAAGCTTGGTGAGTTGGTGTCTGTGTATAAATCCCTTGTCAAAACAACAAACTTTGTTTTGGCATGCCTCTAACCTGTTAGAGTATATAATATATCCTGAAGTATTAACCATCAGCTTAAGTATTTGGTTGAGTTGGTTCTTTAACTTGATATTAGAAGCCAACGTGATAAGAGGTCACGGGTTCGAATCTCAACCACCCCTCATTTAAAGTGGAATATTCATCGCTTATTCGCATCCACACTTCTAGCCCAATGGGCTATCATGTGAGGGGGCGTGTTAGAGTATATAACATATTTCTGGGCCTCAACCATCAATTTAAGTGTAACACCCGAACTTCCTCCCGTCCTTTGCGGTTTTGATTCCGTATAAAGGGTTACATTAAGCTTTTGGGCGTGTTAGAATATATAACAGTTATGTTGGGTCGGGCCACAAGCAAACGGTGTCCATGCCGGTCCAACCCATGGCAATATCTAGTGGCTCGCTTTACCATTTACCCTACAAAAGGGTTAAAAGTCCATGAGGAGTTTCTAAATCAAAATTTTTATTTTTTTTACAATTAATCATAAGATAAAAAATATCTATGGACGCCAATTTAGAATTCAACTCGACCAACTCAAGCCAAATTAAGCAAGCTCAGCATATACAATTAAGGAACTACCCTAAAAGATGCCTTAGCTTGTTATGATTAAATAAGTCTACTCATTTAGAAGCAATATAAGCAATTTTGTCCTCAACTGAGTCATTCAAACAATTCATCCTGAAGAATTTCATTTTAATTTTAATTAATTGTAATCTTAGTAGTTAGTCCGTTCATCTTTTCATTTTGCATTATTTTTTATTTTAATCTGTCTCACTGATTTTAAACAATTTACATGTTTACAATGGTCACGCTCACTTTCTTTTAATTTTATCAACAAATTTATTGTCTTTTATATATTCTTAATCACTTAATTTTATTTTTTGTCTTATTTTTCAACCCAATTACGTTTTCCTAATAAAGGAAGTATTTGTAACATGATTAACTAACGCATCTAAGATTAAAGAAATAATATTATCATCAAATACTAATTATGTATTAGAATATAAGTATTGTACACAGCTGTAACCCTCATCATATCACCTGAATGGGATTATAAAATAATTAATTACTTCGTAATGATATTTTGATATATAATTATTATAGTTGACTTGGTTCTTAACTATGCATCATGTTTCAACGGTTTTCAAAGTCATCATACTTAGCTTGAAACCTAAATAGACTAATGAACTATTTGGTTGTTAACTAATACTTCTACCTAAATTGTGCTAATAGTCGCAATAATTTATAGCGTAAATTTTTATGATATTTATTACGCATATAATCTAATAGTAATGAAATTTTGATTATGATTAAAAATATTTTTCATTTACCATTTTTATTATCATTCAATATCATATTTTCAAATGGTAAAAAAAAAGATAATCAAAAGCAAAGTAAACATGACGATTAAATTTATGATCTCAAGAGATATTTCCAGTTAAATTATTCTAAATTATTTTTTTATCATTCTTATCTTACCGACTACAAAACAAGCAGTAATAATTTAATAATACTCCAAATTAATCATGAAATATGTTAGATGCCTAGATCTATGTGTTTGTTCTATGTGTTTTCCTTTTGGGAAGGTTTGCACGTTGATTGATAGACAACTACAACTAGATAAGGAAAATTTTCTCAAAACCATATATTTTAATATTTCCTCCATTCAAAAATACTCTCAACATAACGATTTTTGACACTATTCATCGTTCAAGCTTATTTTATATATTACGTCTAATGTGTAAGAAAAAATATAGTCAAGTGGATCTTGTTTGAAACGTCTAATCGCATAGTTTCATAATATTAATTTTTTATAATTTTAAAATGTGTATAGCTCAATATATAAATGATTAAAATAACATATTAAATTGCATAAAAAGTCAAATATAGCAAGTATAGTGGAACGGAGAAAGTATATCGTAAATGCCATTCATAAACTTAATTATCTACTAAAAATAACTTACACAAAAATGATTACTCTATTATTAAATCAAGTCTTGTAGTACCTTGTGGAACAACACCCTAAACAGTCCAAACATGCTAGATCTAAGTGTATGTTTTACGTTTTTTCTTGTTGGGTTTGGTCACTTTGGAATATTGCAATTTTCTAGACAAATACAACTATATACTGTATCCTGCGACGAGAAAATAATAACATATATTTTTATGTCTCATTGATTTAGCATTAAATAAAAACTGAGTTATTTATTTAAGAAAATGTGGATATTTAGTAATAATAAATGAAAAGAAAAATTGTATTATGAGGATAAAATGAATAAAAGTCAAAATATATAGATAAAATTAAAAGAAAATGTAATTTTTTTCAAAAATAAAAATGACATAAAATGAAAAGAACATCACAAAATAAAATTAAAATGATGCTAAGAGGAACGGATAAATTAATTACTTTTACTAGAGAATTGAGTCTTGTCTTAACTATAACAAATACTGCAATTCTTCTCTTGGCCTATGTTTTAATTAAAAAAAATATACTCTTAATTCTAGATTACATCAAGCTTGGTTGTAATATTGCACTTATCATGTGGCATATGCTACATGCATGCTATCATTTAGCTTCAAAGATAAAGTCATATAAATGTGGTATTACATGTCAATGAATAAATAAATTTTTTTACATCCAAAAATTAATTACATAATATTATTTTATTGAAAACCCGAGTGATTAGTGTCATATTATCTTGTGTATTTTTTTCGACTTCCTCAAACAATACGATTTGGCTAATTTATTTTTGTTATCACTATTCCCTCAATACATAATTTACACTAATGGATTATAATTTACAACACTAATGAGTAAAATGGGCTAGTTAACTTATATGTTGGCTTAGTACACTACAATTAAAATTTTTTAATTAAGTAGGGAAAATTCCACAAATATCTTACTTGGACTTGGCTTTACATGTAACACATTGAATAAATTAAAATAAGTATTCCGTTATTGAACAAAATAAATAAGACAAAATCAAATAATTAATTAATAACACCTACGTGCATTATTCTTCAAATACTATTTGACCACACAGGCACACACACATACCATATAATTATTTCTCATCTCTATATATACATCTCACTTATAAACTTAAGGCTTTCAAACCCTCTTTCTCTCACACTTTTTACTAATCATAATCATAATCGTAATCATACTCATAACACGATTAACTTACATACAGAATGGAGTCGTTAACTCAAAACACACTTACGGTGTTAAAATCCATTGAAGAACATCTTTTGAACGATGAGGATAGTGACCATCATCATCATCATCACAATCTACTTACCTCGATATCTTCTTCATCAACATCATTTACGAGCCAATCCTACCCTCAAAATGATAATTGTAATATCGAAAAAGGTTCCACTTTCAATCTTTCTTTCGATAATTCAAACAAAGATGATCCTTTCTTAGACTATATATACTCATCACTTGCAGCACTAGAAGGTATTGACTATGATGAAACTTTTCGTATTTATTATAGTAAGCCAAGGGTGGCTAATATAAAAGATGTTAGGAGTCATGCTAAGAGTAATACTCCTCATGCAAACTATATAGGTGTGAGGAGAAGACCGTGGGGTAGATTCGCAGCTGAAATTAGAGATCCTAATCGTAAAGGGTATAGACTTTGGCTTGGTACATATAACACGGCTATTGATGCTGCTCGAGCTTATGATCGTGCTGCTTTTGAGTTTCGAGGGAGTAAAGCTAGGCTTAACTTCCCTCTTGAAGTTGGGCACTGGTCATCTATATCTTTGTCATCGTTATCATCATCATCTTCAAATTCCAATTCAAACTCAAATCCGACACCTAAAATAGGTGAAGAGCAATATTCTAGCTCTAAGAGACAAAGGAATGATAATCATGTTGACATTGAACATGATGATGATGATTGTTTAATTATTGATGACCAACCAATCATCAAAATGCCTAGAATCTTCTAACATATTTAATTACTTGTATTTCAAGTAATTTTTTAAGATTCTTTTTATGATGCATATCCATCATAGTATGGACAATTGTTACACTTTTTGCTCCAATGCAGGATATTGGAGTTTTGGTAATTGTTTTAGGATGTTTAATGGACTACATTTTTTAAATGTATATTTGCTCTCTTAATAATATTAGTTTCTCTTGTTTTAATAGTTACACTTAGTTTTTTTTCCTCTTAAATAAATGGAGGATAAAACTATGAGAGTTAGGCCTTGTTCTTTTTGGATCTAAAAAATGATATTTAATAAAAATAAGTTTAATTTAATAAAAATTACGTTTATTTTGATTCGATTGAATTTGTTTTTTGTTATTGTGAATGTAATTTGGTAGCTCAAACACTATCCCCATTAGGGTATCATGTCTTTGTAATGAGATTAATTAGTTGGCTAGATGCTAGGCACCTCTAAGTTGCCGATTTTAGCTAGAAATAAAACAAAATGTATTTGATATCAAAATAAGGAAAATAATGGGAACGTGTACAAAAGTTAAAGAGACGGAAAGTGGCATATTCATACAGACAATTGAGGGAGTAATGAAGACAAGGCTTTAGTTGATGTACATTTGTTTGATACTTCCTTTGTTTTGTTTTGTTTTTTCCATTTATTTTTACCATTTTTTTAACCATTTTTCGAGTCTCGATATCATGCATCATAAAAAATTATAGAGCTTAAATAGTATAAATTATACGTCAAAAAAAAATCTAACAGAATTTAATATTTAATTTTTATATATTTCTCAAAAACATTATTTATATATATTTAACATCGTAAAATGAAATATTATAAATCAAAGAAAAAGAGATGATTGAGTGACACTAATGTTAAAGCTCAAATTAGGAGAGTAAAACAATTTTAATAATGCAACATTGTTAAAGTTTGAGGGTTGTGGGCCTTGTGGCACAAACTTCAAAAGAACCTTGAGAGAGCCATATAAAAGACCTAATTCTCATCCTTTAAAGAATTTTAAGGAACTTTAACAAAAATAATTTGTCTGTCTAAAAATTATTATAAAATGTATCACGTTGTTTTTATAATGGTGAAACTTTAATAGAAAAAGCTTTTTGCTCATAAGTTTTTATTATCATCTAATACCAATTTTTTAAATGATTATTTATTAAAATAAATTTTTTAAAGAGAATAAAATAATTGACACAAAAAATATGACCAGTAAACTTATAAATAGATTTTCCTGTCGAAATTAAACGAAATTTTCATTACTGACAACCAAACGGACCGTTAATAGTATACGATATAAGAGTCTTGTCACGAAGGATGGTAATTAGTTGCATGCTCACAAATTCACAGCCAAAATGCTCAACTAAATGAATGTATTACAAAAGTTAAGAGCAATCTTGCTCATGAATGAATATACAGACTAACAAAGTCTTTCATCTTCGATGTCACGCAGAGCGTTCTATGTGATGATCCATCGGTTCCTTTCATCAAACATCGATCTGAATTATAATTCATAACTCGTCCAGAACTTCCCAAGTTTCATCAGACATGCAGCATTCCTTTTCCTTCGTTTTAAGACCTTTACCATAAGCTGCAATGAGCAGTGCCTCAGCTCGACCTGCAGACATCAAACTATACTTTTAATTCTCCTCATACCATATGGATTTGGGAAAGGGTGAACCTGATCAAGTGTGGTATGCAAGTCAATAGTCATTACCCGTGGGTTTGTGGGCCCAAGCCCACGGGTTCCCCAATGGTGTGTCTACATGAATGGGTCCATGGGGTGATCATGTGACGAATTGTCACGGCCTAACATCCCCACCGGAGAAACTAAGAAAGAATGCAACCAATTCTTCAAGGCACAAGTAAATTGCCACAAATAATTGGTTAAGCAGTATGCATACCGTGATCCTTCTTTCTTTTTAGCATAGAACTCAAATCGGGGAAAAGACGTGCTGCTAGCTCCCTACTGTCATCCTGCAAAGTTTATATGCTTAATAGAATGCATTGGATCGTAAAAAAATGATCGTCGTGTAGTGAGAATTTGCAAGTTTGCAGAGTCGTTTCGTTATTAAAAGCATTCAGAAAAACCTTAGTTGAGGTGCTTCGAGCGAGGTCAAACTCCTTTTTCCACAAGCTTGATGGCACTGGAACAACAGAGAACCCGGAAGCAACCAAGACCCCGATCCATAATCCATACCCGAATCCTCCCGACCACCAACCCTAAATCTTACAACAACCACAGCCCACCGGGATTAGATTCGAGCTATTAAAACACAATGAAGAAACTGATTAGAATCAATGATTCCTTTATTCTATTTATTACGAATACACTGTCACCAAACGTTATCACAAACACTATAAACACGTATTAGTTACCGAAATTTGGCAGCATATAGCGTAGTACACAAGTACGTAAATGGGTATAACAAACAAAAGGCAGAAACAAAGAACTAAATGAACAATCACCAGCTTTCCATCCCGCGGAAAAGGTGTAGATTGCTCTAAATAAGCAGTGGTACCTGCAAGAAAAGAGATAGAATTCAGAATATTCCGGCACAAGAAGATTTTCGAAACCCAAGATGCCAAAGAGAGGATAGGGTGCCTACGGAAAGGAAAGAAGTACAAGCAAATTCTAGGAAACGGAGAAACACACACATGTAAATACAAAGGAATATAAAAGAGATACTTTGAACTTTGAAGAGTATGAACCAAATTCATAAACCTTATCCGGCCCATTGAACACGCCTAATCACAACCATCAACAAATGTACAAGCATGTAGTTGCAGCTATAGAACTATATTACAAATTCAAAGTCACTAACAGCTTGTTTGGTTAGTAGTACTAAATGGTGGTAATGAGAATGATTTATAGTGTAAAACTTCATCAAATGTTTCCTGTCATTCCCATGATGATGAAATTTTAATCATAAAAAAGTTCTTTTATTTACAATACAAATTTAAAATGAAATTTATGAAGAAAATAAGATGATTGAAGTTGGACAAGCATAGCCATCAAGGTAGCCAAGAGATTTTTCAATCAAAATTACACTAGTTTACATTCTCATTACCACCGTTTAATACCACCTATCAAACGGGAGAGAAATTGATCCTGTGATTTTGTGAAGTCAAACCACACAAGTAGCAATGTAGCTTTAGAAGGACTTCTATCTTATATTGCCACACTATGCATACCGCTAATATAAATCTAGAAAGACTTGGTTGAGTATTAAAGGGATAGTGGTTTGATTTTGAGAAAGAAATACCACCCACCTCAATTGTATATCATTTAATCCAAAAGAGATGATGGCATATGTTAGTCTGATAGTATGTTCCAAGTCATCAGAGGTTCAAGAATGATCTCATACCTACAGGAGCATCAAAACTCTGCAGCAATTGAACAATGGACCTCGCATCCAATCGTTTCCGACATGTTTTCCCAACAGATACTTTCACATATGGAGAATCAAACACCTGGAAAGGTAGAATAGATCAATAACAAAACTAGTAAAAAAAATCTAATGTAGAGCATCCACAAACCAAGCAGAATAACCAAATGGAACAATTCCACCCAAATTTTGGCACTCAAGGAAGTGTATATTGCAATTAATTAGTGTACAGAATACATATAAAGCATATAAAGCATCAAAATCAAACTTTTACAATAAACAAAAGTTCCCCAGATGATAATTCAATCAAACCCACCAAAATTAAACCAATTTGCAATATAAAAAAAAAAAAAAAAAAAAAAAAAAAAAAAAAAAACTGAAAAAATCAAACCAAAAACACCCAATTGAAAAAAAAATCAATTTATGCTAAAAGTTACTTACTTGAGCAGAAATAATACCATTACAATCAAATTTCAACAGAGATAAAGCACCAGAAACATCTGGGTCAACACCAATAACCCATTCCAATCCACCATTTACTTCAACTCCTTCATTTCTGTTGCTGTTTATTCCATTAATTGAGAGTGAAGACAACCAATTTTCTTTAAGTATTTGGGAATTAATTTTTGAAATAGTACTAGTTTTAGTACTGGGTTTTCCATTGGGAGCTTGAATTACTTCAATGGTGTTTTCTACATGGTGTGAAGTAGTGCAAAAGAAGCGGAATTTAAGAGATTTTGAGAAGAGGGAAGTTGGTTTAAGGTAAAATTTTGAAGAGGAAGAAAGTGGGTTCATGAAATTTGGTGGTAGAATTAGCCGTTGGAGTTTATGAGGTTGAGAAAGTGTACTGTCCATGGAGATTTGAGAGGGAAGAGTGGAAAAAGAGAAATGGGGTGTTCGACATTCATAAGGTTTTAGGTTTGGTCGCAAGACTCGACTCATGATTAAACACAAAATCAAGCGGATCTTGAGTTTGATTCTCACTGAATCTAAATGATATCAACTTATTTAAATAAATTACAGCTACTGTTTTTATATGCTTTTATAGGACAATTAATTACTTCTATAAATTTAATTTTCTAATTTGTGATTAATTAAAGATTAAGTGCTGGTGGAAGTCTGTCTTTGTTATTTTGCCAAGCTGTGCAGTAAGATCGTTTGAGAACATGGTTGTTTCTGTAAAATGCAACAAGGGGTTAGTAGAGACCGGAATGTTTTTTCGGGGACCCACTCCGACGCCCAAGTCAGTATCAGTTTAAGACAAGTTGCCTAATAGGTCCTTACAGGAGCACTATGGTTACAAGGTGGATTACTACTTAGGACTTATTTTGACGTGAGATCTAATGTGATTAATATCTGGCGAAATTTACTTATGACAATAGTAATTACTCTCTTAGACTTTATGATTTGAGAAATTATAATAAATTTTCTGAAAATCAATATGGGTCCTTGAAAATCAGATGTAATAATTCGTTCGCAATAAATTACTTAAAGCTTTTTGTCTCTTTCTCAATAGTAGTTATTAGTTCCCCATTAATTACCTCATTTATGTGCTCCTAATAATTGGTTCGCAATAAATTACTTAAAGCTTTTTGTCTCTTTCTCAATAGTAGTTATTAGTTCCCCATTAATTACCTTATTTATGTGCTTCTTGATGAGTATTTATAACCTATGATTGTGCATATAAAACATTCTTCTGTTATTTCATCAATCTTCAAAATTCCCTTGCATGCTATTGTAGTTGTCTTGGGCGTGTCAAATTCCTCTTTGCTTTGGTGATTTTTTCTTTATTTTTCATGGCATTATTTGCTTCTTCTATTATCATATGTTACTAGCCTATAATGTTTTTCTATGGTTGACAAGTGTCTTCCAACCGCACGTGACCTTCCCATGCACTAATATTACAACATACGTTCAATGCCTTTTCAATTCTCCCAGATGAATGTTGTCAGATTACTAACTAATCTCAATAATTCCTCCTAGATTAACACTAATTTAATCTTCCCAGACAGTTTTGTACTAGAATTACTTGTGATAAATATTTTACCTACTCTTGTGAGAGACCGCCTCTTAAAGGAATGATTTCAAAACAAGAAACCCGTGTTCTTATTTTCTCTTTAATTTGTATTAATTAGGCTATTTAGCCCATATATTAAATACACCTCTTGGAGAGACCGTCTCTCATAATAATTTGTGAACAAATTAAAATAAATTGTACTAGTCTAAATAAATGAGGTACTCTTATGAAAGACTGTCTATCGATGATTAATGAGACGATTTCAAAATAAAAGAATTTATATACTAATAATTCGTGTATGACGCATCTCACCATCTCATATAACAATTTTTGAAATAAAATTTAGCTAAATTGATCAATAACTCTATAGAACATTCCTCTAAAGCCATATATTGATGGTACACTAATTAACTTGATTAATTATGTAATCAAATTCCATTCTGCATTAGTTACTTTGGTAACTTTATAGAAGTACGTACAAAAATATACTAATTTATGTCAACTAATTTATAGAAGTATGCTTTTATAATTATTTATGTTAATTAATTTAGTTGGTAAAATTATAAGGATATGACATCTATATTTTTGTTACAAAGCAATATTTTCACCAAAAAATCTCGTATAAAAGAGACAATAAAACAAAAATAAAAAAGTAAATTTAAACATTATCTAAACCAATTATTTTTAAATAATTTATATCTTTAGATGGTATATGATGACCGGTTTTATATTTTTATATAAAATTTCTACATAAAATACATAATATGAATTATATATGATTGATGATGTGTATTACATGTTCCTTTCTTTTAAAAATACAATTATCTATATATTTTTATGCATCTAAAAAATTCTCATTTAACATAGAAATAAAAATTTATTTATAAGTAATTTAATTTCTAATTGGTGATTGTATAATGTGCTCTTTTGATATATAAAGAGAGCCACAAAATTAAACTAATATAGATGAGATTTGATCTTAAAATAGGGATATAATACACTTTGACGAGGCATAATTGTAGGTCTTAGCAAATAAAAAAACTAGACATCCTATTTGACATTTATGGTAATCTAAGGAAATACTCTTAGATTTGCTATCATAGTCAATACAAAACTCCAAATGACGGTATACAACTACAATTACATACATTGGAACATGACCCAAATGATTGATCCAACTCAAACCATAAGTTAATTACATCTTTTTAATATAATATTATTGTATTATTTAAGCCCAACTTAATATTATTCCAAGAAATAATATTTTATTTTATTTTTTAATCTTATGTTCGATTTAAATTTTTATTAGAATTTCGTCTATCATTTTGATGGGGTGAAAGATGTAGAATTTTTTGGTTTAAGATTATAATGAACTGAAGCAAAATGTCCAATTATACTATGTGCACGTCTTATTTGTAAGAAGCTGCACATGACATTTGCTACCAAAGGTCAATCGGGAAACAACATCTTTGTCAGTTTTATCTTTAATAATGATAAGAATGCGTACATCCGAACATATTAAATTTCAGTCTAAGTGAAACTTAGAAACCATTTAATGGCATTAAAATAATAGAACAAAATCTATTCACATGTCATCCTTTTACAAAAGTTGTAGACAAGGCACACAAGAAGTAACTTCAATTGATTGCTATGACATGAGCTAAAGAACAATTGCTTAAATCATCAAATTGTGTTATATGGTATATAAAGGCATATAGGCGAACTCAAGCTAATGATTAACCAAATGAATTACAAGTACTCCTAATAAAAAAGTATATTAGTCTTCATATATACAATATCTTCCTATTTTTTTCTTTTCCAGGAAAATTATGTGTTCATCAAAGAAAAAAGACACATTAAGTGTCAAATTTTCGAAGAAAATTATACTAGAAAAATAATGGACTTTGATCAACTCAATTTTGACATGATCATCTGTTTTTTTTTTCTTCTTTACTGTGGCAATGAAGACCAAATTTTCACAATAAATAAACCTGAAAACCCTTAGTAAATCGAAAAATGACCAAAACCATTATTACTAAAAGACCTCTCTATATCCTCAAGCTCAGCAGTGAAAGAAATTGGTCGTTCAGGGATACAAGGAACTGGTAAATCTGTCTCTAAAATCTTTACAACTTGATCCATCGTAGGCCTAGCATACAACTGAGGATGCGAACATAAAACCGCTGTCAATACATATTTCTCAATTATTTGATCAGATCCTAACTCTGGCATTTCTTCCTCTATGACATCTAATATATGCCCTTTTCGTACTAATGACCACGCCCAATCAGTCACTAATAATGGTTGTCCTTGTTCGTCATTCCCCGATAAGATGGCCTTTTTACCACTCAATAGTTCTAGCAACACAACACCAAAGCTGAAAACATCGCTTCTCTCAGTTAACTGCCCATAAAGGGCATATTCAGGAGCAACATAACCCAATGTCCCAGCTACCCTTGTACTCAAATGTGTGAACCCTTCAGGGTTAAACTTAGCTAACCCAAAATCCGCTACTATGGCCTCGAAATTTTCATCCAAAAGTATATTGCTAGCTTTAATGTCGCGATGAATAACAGCAGGTTGAGCTCCGTAATGTAAATAAGCCAATCCTCTAGCCATTCCTAATGCGATTTTTTGTCTTATCGGCCAACTTAGCTTCTTTTCCGACGCAAATTCCCCAAAGAGATGATCATGTAAACTCCCATTTGGCATCAAATCACACACAATCAACCTTTGATGACCTTCTAAATTAGTAGTAGCAACACAATATCCTCTCAATTCCACAAGATTTACATGCCTAATACTAGCAACAACCTCAACTTCATGTGTAAAACCAGCATCTCCTGCAGCTGAACAATTCTTAAACCTCTTAACAGCAATATCAGCACCATTAGGCAACACACCCTTATACACATTCCCATACCCCCCTTTACCAATCAAATTATCTCTATGAAACTTATTAGTTGCTTGTTTAATCTCATCTAAACTATATTTTATCAAATGGGTACTTCCATTTATTGATTGAAGATTAGACCCAGACCCAGACCCAACCCGGCCCATCCTCCTCTTTCTCCTAGCTTTTCTCTCTTTTTCCTTCTTCAACCTCAAATAATAGAAAAACCCACCAATAAAACAACACAACCCAACAAAACTCACAACTGAAATAAGAGAAATCAACAATCTTTTCTTCAAACTATTACCATTTTCATCAGAGGACAGATCAAGTGACAGTAAACACTTAGCAGTTCCAGGATCAGACGGTCCATACTGATTAATCACGCCAGAAACATAAATAAATGGCATATTCGTACAATCAGAAATATTACCATTATTAGCACCTGTCAAATAAGAAATCCTCATTGTAGCAATACTTGTAAGACAAGTAGCACAAAAACTGTCATACAGAGACTGATTACAGTTCGAAACGACATCGTTTAAGTCAGGTTGAACAAGCTTTTCGAACTCAGATTTCGTCGAGATGTTCATACACCCTTCAGAAATCCATTGAGTTCGAAACCCACAAGAAGATCGAATCTTGAAACCCGGGATAAACGAGTCAACAGCCGAGTCATACGAGTTCCAGCATGACTCAGCCAAGTTAAGAGGTGGGTAAAATGACCCAGTTAAGTTAAGATACTCAGAAAGAATTATCCTTAAAACCCCAAGAATACTTGCACAATTTGAATCAAGATCATTTGAGGGATTCACATTTGATAATTGTAGCAGAGGTTTTACATCTTTGAAGTTCAGAGGACATGATGATGATGAAGATGAAGAGGAAGATTTTAGAATTCTGTAAGAATTTTGGCGCGAAGTAACTGAAAAAAGCAGGAGAAAAAAGATTAGAGAGAAAAGAGGGAAGAACAGATGATGAGACATGGTTTGTGTATGAGAAAGTTCATTATTTTTGGTGGGGGATTTTGAACATTAATGATGGATAATAGTGAGATTAGTTAGTTTGGTGGGGTTAGATTTTGAGGGCATAAAAGTGAATTATAATGTTCTTTAGTCTGTACTAATTATTGGGCATGTGTAAATTAAGGAGTAGTAATAGTAATTAAGCATGTAGCAGGCAGCCATTGCATGAATGGAGACAAAAAATGGTGGCTGAATATGATTCTAGGAAAGTACGGTAGAATATAAATATTTTCCATTCTTTTTCTAAAGAATCCCATCCTTATCAGGAGTTTTGACTGGTCTTTTTTGTGACACTACCTAAACTTAGACTTTCTCGAAAAGTGTTGTTCTTTTAGCTATAAAAATACGAAAACTATTATATGAGACGGTATTACTGAGCAACTTGTCTTATACTTCTAATTTCTCATACTTCCTAATACATGTTATGAGAATATGAGCTCTTTTTTTCTCACCGAAAAACGATCTCATAAGAGTATCTCGTTTAACAAGATACTAGTTTGTCCTTTTAAAATTTCTACTGGTAGAGATATTTTCCCTCACAACATGTCATTATCAGTAGCAATCTCAAAGGAACAAAACCCGTAAATATGTATTATTGTGCAAATGAGTTTTTTAAAGATAAAGGTAGAAATAAATTTAATATATCATGTCTCTTTGATTTTGCTATGCAATACACAAAAAATTCCCATTTTGATTCCACTGTGTAGAAAAATCAAATAGATAGAGGGGTATTTTACAAAAAGAGGTTTTGAATTGTATGGTATTAAAAAGAAATGAAAATATATAGATAAGATTAAAAGAAAGTATTAAGATATATTTTCAAATAACAAGATAAATGGAAAGTTCTAAAATAGAAAATGAGAAAATTTGAGAACGGAGGAATTTACAAGGAGCAGAGAGTAGAATTATAACTTGAAAGATTTGATTAAACAAAGTTGAGGGGTGGTTTGTGGAGTTATGGAGTAAGCTCCGGTTGGTGGAGGTATAGGTGGTCAAAGAGGCTTGTGGGGTGGGTGACTAGGAGGGAATATGTATAGTTAAGGATGGAAATCCACAATTGAGCTTGCTCAAAGTACAGCTGCCTAAATAGAACAAGCCCAATTGAGTTCAAGATTTGTTTAAAACATGATCCAAACGGGTCAACGTTTCATCCGGGCCTGATTTCTTCTCATTTGGGATTAAGGCTCTAACATTGCTGTTATTATATAGAAAAATATATAAAAAAAACGACTAAGATGGCCTGCGTTTGGGCAAAGATTGTCAGGCGAGCAAGATTCAGCTTGTTAGTAGACTAAAGGCACGTTTGAGATCATCAACTTGTTCTAATCTGTTGTGTGCTGCACTCGGTTCTTGAAATAGACTGCAAAATCAATGTACCGTATGCTTTCACACAGTCATTACATCGTCAAACAGATCTATTCCATATTATTTCAAGGTGACAATGAGGTATTAGCAAGATAAATCAGCAATACGAGACACAAAATCGACTTCACAGAAGATTAATGAACTCACTCGTCTCATAAAATGCAATAGATGATAATAATTTAAATCATGTATAATTTCGCGGGAGGTTCAAGCAAAAAGTAGTATGCAGCTAATTCACCGAGTTTAAGTTACTTTGTATGCCCGACAGAAAATTGTCCACCTACCGAATGGTGACCTGAATTACATGTACCATTAAGGAATTACCTCAAACTGCACCTTTCTGTTCATTATCTGAGATCTGTATGTGTATCGGGAACAGATGCTACAGAACCACAATTGATAAGTAAAATTCTTTTGACACTTTTGATCTTTTGTGTCTTTTCTGAGGCTCCAAGACCGAAGTACAGTTGCATGATCTACTAAAGACTAATCTCGTAAATAACTCCTAGATTTCCAACCACAGAACGTGTTCCAGGAACTTCTTTTGTCAATAAGCCATGTCCCAAAGCCTCATTGATAACCATTTCATCCATCCTGTGTAAAGGTGAAAAGCATGTTTATATACTAAACAAAGGACCACTGTCACATGATTCACTGATCTCCTTGCGCGAGATATCAGTTGAGATTTGCATCGTGTAATTAAATCTTTATAAAAACACAAGTAAAACAAAATAGTATAGGCGTCTATAAGATATTCAGGGTAATTTATACACTCACATTTTTGCACGAGAGACATAAGCAAGAATAAATTTGCATTTTCCTTCCCCTCTAATTTGAAGAAGCTTCTTTACTGTATTGAAAAGTAAGGGAATGCTTGATTGTTGAAAGCTTATGAATTGTCAAGGTGATCAACCGTATGCCCAATAATAGAAATCAAGCGTGAACGTCGACATAATTCTCAAATCAAGTGCAAGGCTTGACAGAGTCTATGTCGAGCCTAGGGGCGGAGCAAAAATTGACAAATTCTTTAAATATGATATTTTTCTAACAGTTTTGTATCTTTAAACATTTAACATAAAGTACTATGTAATTTAATATTGAGGCCCCTAATTTTTAGGGGCCCAATGCGGTCGAACATGTTAAATATGTTCGAAAACTCCCCTGGTCGAGCCATAGGCTGATTAAAACATAGCACATCAGAAGATATTAGTTGTCTTGCTCCAAGGTTTTTTTGGCCTCACGGCCGAGTCGAAGAAACATACGAGATTATTCATAACCATCGTATGTTTTCAGTTCAAAAAATACGCAACAATAAACGAGGAAGAAAAGGATATAAATATCAGCTCCAAGAACCAGATCAAATCCTTCGGGATATCTTTGCATGATTGCATTTATTTGCTCAGAATTCCCCCATTCAAGTTTCTCGGCCACCAAATCTAAGAGAAAGAAACTATCACATATCAGCTCAATAATAAAGCACCAAATGCTGCTTCAGGTTCCTTTCACATACCAGAGCAAGGCAAATCCTCAAACGATGAATGTAGATCTATATTTTTCTTCAGAATCTGCATAATACGAAGAGACAAAAACCGTTATTCCACCAAGATCAAACCCAAAGCTTCAATACGATTATCTAAAATTATCAATTCCATGACCTTGCCTTTAGAACTTCATCATTGTGATCCGTCATCACAACTTTATTGCAAAATCTACCACAAAGTACTCCGGTGACACCTGTGATTAAGAAGTCGAATATTGGTTCTCAATATGCACGAGAAAATGCAAAACATGCAACAAGTAAAATGTTTCTCACTATCCAAAACCTATCTCCGCGCATGAAGATAGCACATCCGCATAGCCATACCGGCACCTTGATCCCATATCACACCAATAGCACAAAAAACTCCATTTTCAATTACAAATTTCAAAGTTTTACATCAAAGAGATGAACATACCAACACCAGAGCCTAACTCAATGACAGAAAGTCCTCGAAGCATCTCAGCGTTTTTGGAGAGATATTCATTCAAAATCACTGCCCCAGGCCATACCAACTGCCCAGTGAGATCAAAATCAGCTGCCCCAAAAATACCAACATCACTATATCAGCATACTTCTCTATTATAAGCTTAAGAATTTGTAATATACTTTATCTTCATCAATCTCTAATCGTTATATAACATTGTGCATAATGACAACTCATTGCAGCATAAAAGAGCAATTAACGAACATCAAAACATTAAACAGCTATTGTGGGAAATTACTTCCCTTGCCACTAATTATAGTGTAAAATGCAATAACGGAACGCTAATGCGGTAACAAGAGTGATGCGGTTATCATAGCGCTTAAATATCGAAACCATAAAATATCCCTTGACACAGCCCAAAACGCAAGTTTTTTACGCCTTCACAGCACTAGAAAATATCAGTTCATTTATTTTAAAAACCTTTCACAAAGCGGCCGATGTGATGCGATGCCACCTTTGTTTTTACAATATGCTTGCCGATAGACTAGGAATTGGATTATAATGTTTTGTTTGCCATGAGAATTTATAATTGCCAGGGGAATTTGTAATGAGCAAGAGGACATTGTTACTATTACTAAATTCATACACCATAGGAATTTCAATTTCTTTGGAATTTGTTTAAACTCTTTTTAACCAAACGCAAGTTTATTAGTCTATTCCCTGAGAATTGTAATCCAATGAAAATAACTTTCAACCAAACCCCTTCAATCTTCATCCCTCATCAAGCTCCAATCTATTACATCACAAAAGTGGCATCCACCAACATAAAAATGGTAAAGACAGAAGCTTTAATACATTCAGTTGCATATTCCTGAAAACCCATTTCATCAAACCAACTAATGAAACTAAATTTACTTACTTGAAGCAGAATGAAGGCAAAATAACTCAAGAACTTGAGACCCAAATGTAAAAGTGGTTAATTGGTAACTGCAAAAAATGAATTGAGTATGAATGATTATTTTATTCAGCAATTTAGATTGATCTATAAATAGTAATTAAGATAGAGAAGGACTTACTTATCATTGAGGAAAAATGACTCCAAGCAAACAATTTCATCTTCTTGATCTTTATCCATTATTGGGTCTTTGAATTTCACTCCTTGAAAGTTGAAACCCTATGCTTGCGGAAGTTATGACTAAAGGCTAAAGAGCAGTTCCCTTGATTGAAGTTTACGGCCGTGCCCGATGCGATGAATGATAGAATCATGTATGTGCATCCTAATTTCTACCATAATTTAATTTAGGTCAAAATCGCATAAAAATAGGTTTAATTATAAAATTTTGTTTGTAAAAGTTTTAACGTTTTAGAATATTATAGAAAAAATAAATAAAGAAAATTCTAATTAGTTTGTCACTAGTTCCACTCATCTGGCTCGAAAGAGGAATAATATATATTTATGAATTAGTTATTGGCGATTAGCAGATGAGTTGAGTTATACGTCAGATTATGTATGTACACCATCACCCGATCTATTACTCAACTGGTCCATTCATTCATTATATTTGTAAAATATAAAATACTATTATTAGTCTATTGATATACACTTGAATTTATTAAAAAAAAAATATACACTTGAATTTCAATAGTTTTTATTGATATGCAATTTATGTTTATGATATTGCTTTAGGTATTCTTTCTATAAAATAAATGATAGTGTTTTTGTGGAGGTGGAGTCATGGGAGTCGTGATTCATCTCCTCATAGTAATGGGGGGAAGCATAATGAGGAGCAAGTATTTTTCTACAAAGCCTTAAACATCACATGTTCGGACAATATTTATACAAGTATTGTAAAAGCAAAAGTTGTTCTTTGCTCACCAACAAGATCTCGAGTTATGAAAACTTTGTTGGTCCAACACTTTAATCCAATAGATCGCTCATTGGTTAGGAATGCCGGTTACATATAGTGTGCATAGTAATGATACTATATGGAAAAGGTGATAAAAGAATTATGTATGAGTGACTAAGTTAATGGGGAGATTGTTGTGAATATGTGTCTTGAGTCAATGCGACATATCGATAATTGGTATTTAAGGACAATGTGATAAAAAATGAGTTTGAGTGCAATAAAGATAGGTCAAACAACTAGTAGGCTTAGTATAATATTATACGATCGAACTAGTAAAGACTGCACACATCAAACAATATGGGCTTCAAAGAGAACTTGCTCAAACGAGCAAGGGAGCACTCGAGCAAGCATCCTTCTAATTGAGCAATTGATCTCTTATGCTCGAATGAGCATGTGGTACGCTCGCTTGAGCGATAGTCTAGTGAGAAAAATTCTATCTTTTATAATTGAAATTAGATTTTATATACATTATTGTCCATTGAATGACAAATATGAAAAAACAGAGGTTTAAGAAGCCATCTAACCACAAAATAGACCCTAACTTAAACACATCAAACCATATATATTCCTTTTTCTTTTTAATTAATTCTTACTACCTATGTACAAGTTTTTGAAAATTTTACAATATCGTAGATAATGAATGAGAGATGATTTAAAGAAGACTCTCATCTAGAGAGACAAGTTTGATGTTCAAACTCACAAATAACTCTCGAATAAAGACTTTTTCGTATGTTGTAACAGAGATAGAGAAAGATCAAGATAAAAAGATCTAGTCTACATGTAATGTATGATGAAGGATCATATCAAACAAGAGTACGTTGGATGGAAATTCATTCAATCAGGAGGGTAATTGTTAAGAAATATTCTATCTATATGAATTACAATGACGATAAAATACAAATACTAATTTATAGAAATATTTTGTCTACCATAAGAAGTACTGTAAAATCAAAATAATACTAAATATCAACTTAACAAACAGAATTTAGTTTAAGTTGATATTTAGTAAAACGAAAATAAAATAGTCTAAAGAATCCGAAAGACAAACATAGTAGGAATTTATCAGACAGAAATTTGAGTGGCAAAGGCAGCAAAAGGAAAGTTCTAGATGAAAGTATATAAATCAATCAAGGACTATTAATAAAGACACCTTTTGTCATTTATTAACGAATGGCTGACAGAAATTTGGTTGGCCGACATCAAAATACTATAACGAATGGCTGACCGAAATCAAAATACTATAACGAATGGCTGACCGACATCAAAATACTATAACGAATGGCTGACCGACATCAAAATACTATAACGAATGGCTGGCCATCTACTCTTAAAAGTATTTGTTCTTATTTTCTCTACATAACATTTTTCAAAGCTTTTAAATATTACTCCCTCCTATTTATTTTAGATGTCCTATTTACTTTTGAGACACTATTTATTTATCATTTTTAAATTGCATTTTATTATTAATCTATAAGTTAAAATATAGTCATGTGGGATCTTATTTGATTCGTTTTGATGTAAAGATTATTAATATCAACTTTTTATAATTTTTAATTATACATAACTTGATATATTAAGGATTGAATAAGTGCGTTACATAGAGTGTATAAAGTAAATGGGACACTTGAAATGAATAAGAGGGAATATATTTCTTTTGTTTTAAAATATCTTTCCAGACAAAAATAATACAATCGTCTTATATCATTTATTAAGAAAACATTATATTTACATTTCCGTTCTATTATACTTGCTATTGATAATACATTTTCTAACACAACCTATCACAATCGGTGTGTATATTGTAGAATGGAGTAAGTACTTTCTAAAAGTAAATATTAATTGATGCTGATAATAACATTTTTCATCAATTTCTTTTTGTTGTCTACCTGAAGTTTTTCTATTTTAGAAAAGAAAATTTTAAATTAGATTTTTAGAGTATAATTTAAAGATAAAATAAATTCATTTACAATCTTATTAGATTGATGTAAAATTTTTTAACATATAATTTTTTATAATTTTTATGATGCATACATAGAGATGTTAAGACTTAAAATTTGTTTTGAATACGTGCAAGTAAAGTGGACAAAAAAAGAACGAATAGAGTAACTCATTTAATAATTACTCCTTATTTATATGATTTATTTCAATTAATAAGTACTTTTTTTTTTATTTAATTTATCTTATATTCTAACCGAAAAGGACATAAGAGAACAAAAGAAATTGAGTACATAGCATAGGAATTGACCAACCTCCAACTGAAATATACCGACCTACCATCTTCCCTCCACTTTCCTCTCTTCATACTTCCATAAAAAAAACAAGTCAAAAGTCATATCAGAAACCTTCAAATTGGGGCAAAGTATTTATCACCACAAAAAGAAGGAACCCTAATTTCATCCTAACACTTTTTTTTTCTGGATTTTTTATTCTTTCTACATTTCATTTTCTATACCAAACAACAACAAAAATTTATGAGCAGCTACCATTACATGTATATTCTTATTTCCTCAACTAACCCACTAAATTAATTCACGTTTTACTATTTTAGTTGGACAAAAAAAGGAAAAAAGAAAAACAGGGGAGCAATTTTTTTTCCTTTTCCAGATTTCTAGGGTTTTTTTTACTGAATTACTTCACGAAATTTCAGGTATTTCTTTCTAATCTGGACTCGATTTTAGAAAATTTTTTGTGGGTTATTGTTCATTTTAATTATTCCTATGTATTTATACTTGGTTAATTGATTAGAAACAGAGGATGAATAACGAAATTAAATTGGGGAATTATTTTACCTTGTTTTCTGATTAAATTGGTATTGAAATCTATCAAGTTTACTTGTGTATATCAGAAACCTTTAATTGTTATATTCTTTTTCTGTCCTAATATTTTGATTGAATTGAAACTGGGTTTACTTGTGTATGTCTGTTTCAATTTTAGTAGATTTTTTCACATATAGCTCCTTGAATTTTTGCTTGTATTTTCATGTTGCTCTTTCTATTAGTGGAATTAGCTATAAGAGGAAATTAAATGCTTTGGACTTGGTTGATTCTTATTTTGGAAAGAAGTTGAAAATGGAGTTTCATAATTGTTGTTACCAAATAAGGGTCAAGTCTTGAACAATGTTACCAAATTTTCTACTCAAATCCACCCGAGATTAGTCTAAAAGGCCTAAAATTTGCTTGTTTAGTTTGTAACTTGTAGGATGATTATGAATTAGGTAACATTGTGTTTGGATGTGCTTATGCTACAACAAACTAAGATGAACAATAATAGATCCCGAGGCTTCAACCATAAGTTTATGCTTTTGGTTGGGTTGGTTCCTCAACATGGTATAGTTGCAAAAAGGTATGTTAATACCCGCCAAAATAATGATCAAATGTAGACATCATAGTAGAAAGATGGTGATGAGAAAATCATTCATATTGTGTATTGTTGGTAGAATATTTTATTCTGTGAAAAGATTGTGATAGTAGATCAGAAAGAAAATGGAAATAAGGTTACCTGGACGATATCATGTGTGTTCTGTTCCACCTAACATGTAGAAGAATATTTTCTGCCTAATTGAAGAATTCAATTGTGCCCTCACCAAACATGCCCTTGCCTAAAATATGTTTCTTTCTCTTGCCATAATCAAATTCAAAGAGTGAACTTTTGTGAGTCATTTCTCTTTTAGGGTAACATGTATCCCTAATTGGCTAAATTTCCTAAGCAGAGCCTCACACATTTCAGGCTGCGAAGCTTGGATAAACAGTTTGGTAATCCCCTATTCCTAACCTATGTTACTCGGACTCTCCATTTTGCTTCACGTACCCGTGCCCAATCCTTGATACTGGGACATTGGTATGGCACTTAAACTCTTCATTTTAGGCGTAAAATTGAATATTTAGACGTATCCGACACTTGTACACGTATCAATATCCGACATCAGTACCCGAGTCCAAGTAACATAGTTCTCAACTATACGGACATAAATAATGGGAACCGAACTCCTTAGCTATAAGATTGCGGTGACTCCTTGGAGTTGGAAATGAGTGAATGATCAAATATATGCAATAATTAGTATTAATCTGGTCATTTTCGTAGGAACAAGGCGAGCTGCGTACAAAGTGACTCTGCTCAAATTTTGTCGGCTATATTGTACTTCTTTTCCAGTTGATTACTTTTAACTGATTGCATAACTTAGTCCAGTTAGTACATCGTTCAAGATTTCTTTGTGGAATCTGACTATCCGAGCTTCTTAATCTATAGATAGTGTGCTTATAATTTGATATGGCTTCTCTAGTTTATTGATCTTGAATAGGATTTTGTGTATGATTGTTCAATTTTTTCCTTTTCACATTTAATTTCAGAATGTCGAGTCTGGAGGAACCCCTTAGTTTTGACAAGCTACCTAGCATGAGCACTATTGACAGAATTCAGAGGTTTTCATCTAGCGCTTGTCGTTCCCAAGGAGAGGATATGGGAATGGGAGCCCGCTGGATTGAAGGAAGCAGGTGCAGCACGTCCAACAGTTGTAGGTACTGTATCAAGGATTCATTACCATCTTCTCGGCAATTTTTTGAATATTCTTTACTTACATCCGTTTTGCTCTTAAACTCAATACAGTGAGGATGCCGAAGATTATATGGTAGAGGCTTCTCCGTGGGGAAAAAATAACATAGAGAAGTCCCATGCTAAAGCTTGTGTTTGGAGGAGTTTAAGCGTAGGTAGGAATCATATGGCTTATGGAAGCCATGACAAGAATACTGGTGCCAAAATGCGTAAGGTAATTAGAAACATAGGTCACCCAGTCTTTTAGCTGCAATTCTTATTTATGTGAAGTTGCAAATGATGTTTTCTATCCAGAGTCTATCGGAAACAACCTCTTTGCTATTACTAACCAGGGTGAGCTAGTGGGACCCACTTAATGGCACTGGTTGGGTAATGGAATCTTCCATTACCCATCATGTGGCTAATAACTATATCCCTCTTTGTTCAAAATTGTTGTCCGCTTCATTTTCTTTTTCTCTTTATCGCTTGATTGTCGCGACATTCACTGTTTTGCAGGTTCTTAACAGCATACCAAAATATGTGAAGATTGTGGAGGTTGGTCCAAGAGATGGACTACAAAATGAGCAAAATATGGTTCCTACCCATATAAAGGTTGAGTTGATCCATAGACTAGTTTCTGCTGGGTTATCTGTTGTTGAGGCAACAAGTTTTGTATCACCTAAATGGGTACCTCAGGTATTTTTCTCATTCTCAGTGATTCAATTAGTTCTTCAAATATGTTGGGATGGTTTATCCCACATCAACAAATTAAAGATGGTGTGCACACTTTATAAGTTATTGGAGACCTTCCCATTGCCATATGGTTTTGGGATGGTATTTCTCTTCTTGGCTTATGGAGTGTGCGCACCTTGTGTTTCCCCGATAATATGCTGACTTCACAATAAGTCCAGCTTAATTTCACAAATATACATGTTAACTTACTTTTCAATTCTTGCAGCTTTCAGATGCAAAAGATGTTATGAAAGCAGTTTGTCATGTGGATGCTGCTCGTCTTCCCGTGTTGACCCCGAATTTGAAGGTGGGTGATTTTATTCACGGTAGTAATCTGAACTAAATAGATGATGATTATGAAAAGTTGTCATTGTTTCTTTATACTACGTTTTAGGGATTTGAATCTGCTATAGCAGCCGGTGCCAAGGACATTGCTGTTTTTGCGTCTGCTTCAGAATCCTTCTCGAAATCAAATATAAACTGTAGCATTGCTGAGAGTCTTGTTCGGTATCGTGCTGTTGTTTCTGCAGCAAAAAAACTTTCAATTCCAGTTCGTGGGTATGCTCGATATTTCTTGTTTGAAAATTCTGTAACTACTTCTTTTTCCCTCCCTTCCATCCCCTCCCTTCGATGAAAAATGAAATTTGAAACCTAGATGATATCAGTTCATAACATATTCTAGGGCCTCAAGTCAACTATCAGCTTAAGTTTGTGGTTGAGTTGGTTCCTTGACAATATTGTTTTCTTTAATGACTACAAAGTTTTCAATTGTTGTTACTAAGGATCATTATATTGCTCTATATAATCTTTGAACCTATGTGCTAATATGAAAATGCATTCTGTAGGTATGTATCATGTGTTATTGGATGCCCAGTTGAAGGGATGATTCCTCCTGAAAAGGTGGCATATGTGGCTAAGGAACTGTATGACATGGGTTGCTTTGAAATCTCTCTTGGTGATACTATTGGCATTGGCACACCAGGTAATGTTGGTGCCCTAACTATCTTCTCGAGCTACTTTGTGCAGGATTGGGTTGTTCTCCTTTGTAGGTCGGACACTGTTTAGCGCTATGAAGTTTGTAATGGCATAATTTGCCCGCTTAACAATTTTTTGAATTTACGATTTGCTTAAAATCGCACAAAATAGCCCGAAACCGTCCATTTGTTTTTGCGTTTTGCGATTCGCAAGGAGATTAATGAATTATTTGACACTGTTTCTCTTTTGCAGGTAGTGTTATTCCAATGCTCGAAGCTGTATTGGCTGTTGTTCCCATTGAGAAGCTTGCTGTACATTTCCATGACACCTATGGACAATCTCTTCCAAACATTTTGGTGGCGCTTCAGGTAAAATCGGATTTAAAGACGTTTGCTAGAGAAAAAATGCTTCTCTGCAAGACTCGAGTTTTATACCTTTTCACCTAAAATACAAACATCATTTTTCCTAACAACGTGCTTGCTGGATTTATCTCCTAACAGATGGGAATCAACACGATAGATTCCTCCGTAGCAGGACTTGGCGGATGCCCTTATGCAAAGGGAGCAACAGGAAACGTTGCCACCGAAGATGTGGTGTACATGCTTCATGGGTTAGGCATCAACACTAATGTCGACATGGGGAAGCTGCTCTCTGCAGGCGAATTCATCTGCAATCATCTGGGTCGCCCTTCTGTTTCTAAAACTGCTATTGCACTAGGACGAGCAACACATGACACCTCCAAGATATGAACTTACATTTATCGGGAAATAAAGTTGTTCATATCATTTTTTTAATTTCAATATAGTTAATGCAGACTGTATATGATGCTTCTATAACCATTAGAAAGGGTTTTTAAGGGACCAGATTTCACAAATTACAAATGGGTTTGGGAAAATGGGGCTTATTTCTTGATGGATATTGGATAGGGTATATAATGATGCATTTTTCATATTACTGATTTTGTGGTAATTGTGCATGTTGTGTACTTGATCATAATGAAGATAGAAAAATGCTTGTGTTGGCTGCCTGACTTTTCTCTTTTAAATATGATTATGTTTTGTTATCTGTGCAATACATAGCAAGCCAACATAGAAGCGCTCGCACAATCAATTTCACACGAAGCGAAGGATGAGGTTGCGATTTCGGTTCACGAGATTAATTACAGATTGAAAGAGTAAATGAATTTATCGGTGAGATTGAAAAAGTTAATGAATAAATTTGTTGATAAGATTAAGAGTGCTGAAAACCATGACATTGCTTAAACTGTGCAAATTAAGTGGAACAACCAAAAATAAAACTGTGCAAATAAAATGAGATAGTAAATATTGCGTTTAGCAATTGACTTTTAGCTGATATGACAAACCAAAAAACTAAGGACAACTAAAAGTCTTGACGAACACACCCTAAATAAAGATGGTCCAATAAAGCATTGTCGTAGGTGGATACTGGGCACTGGGCAGTTGTGCACTCTAAAGATGGCCATCTTGTTAAAGGTGATGATCAAGTATTACCATAAAGTTGCTAAATGGCTCTTTTAAGCTCTAACCTAATCAGGGTTATACACTTGGTTTTGTAATAACAAACACATGATTTATAATTAACACTTCATAACAAACATCATCAACATCTAACCATGATAATTTCACAATTTGTGGAGCTAAAACTAAAATTAGTTGTAACATTTTTTTCTCGAAAGATAACCGTCTTAATTCATTTCCGTAATAAGCACAAAATTAAGATAATTCTAAGAATTGAGATCAATGTGCCAATTCATGAGTAAAGACTAAAGACCATATCATTAGCCAATGCCCAATGGAATAAAAAGTGACACACAATCAACATTATTCCAAGAAAAAATTCCTAGAATTCAAAATCTCCAATTGAGAGAGTTTCAGTATTGCAAAACAAGAACATCTCCAATTTTGTCCATTCAACACATGAGAATGGAAATTTTCTAGCATATTGTATCAAGCAGGACTAGATAAACAGCATATCTGAATCAAAATCAGTCATGCAGAGTACCAAGGATGTCATCTTCCCTGTAAAGATGATACCTGCAACAGAAGTTCAAGAAAATCGTTACAACTGTGCCTTAGTGACCTATTGATTACATACATAAACATGTTTTTCGGTTTCATCAATTAAGTTGCAAATCAACCACAATAAGGCGGTGCAGTGATATCTTAAACCCACAACAAGGCAAAGTCTGATATAGACTTAGTGCACACTAATTTTATTGTGTGCCAATCGTCACTATTCAGTCTTCACTCTATGCTAACCTTATTCTCTAGTCCACTAACATGTTAAGGTCGATGCAATCTAATTGCTCAATGTAATTGCAAATAGTATACTGATAGAAGTAACAACACAAGTCTATACCCAGAAGTCCAACACAACTAGCCTAAGTAGTACTCCCTCTACCCCTTTGAGAATACACCGAATATTTCCTGGGTGAAATTTAGTGGAAAGGGGAATTGAGTTGGAGTATAAGATAAAAAAAACAAGTGGATGATAGAAATGAGTGGTTAAGTTGGAGAGGGATATTCTGTTTCTGAATGAGATTAAAAAAAGGGTGGGACTATTACAAAAAAAGGGTGCAAAATGAGTAGGATAAATTAATATGAAAAGTGGTGCAAATTGAGTGGAATAGAACGGACTATCCAAAGTTCCTCACTGCCAATGCAATTTCTCAATTGAGATAGAAATACATGAATTGCCAAGCATTTCACATGGAATTCTTAGTAACATAACAGTCATCCAACATAACCCAAGATTCAAATAGCATCTAAACCATGAACAATCTTAGCAGCCAATCAGCACAAATTGAAAATGGAATCACTCCTAGAAAATTGTTCTAGTATACTATATAGATCCAAAAACTCCACAATTTTCAACACATACTAACATAATATACTACTAGTATAGCACATGAACACAAAATTTTTCAATCGAATCAGTTTTTCCGGGTCTGGTCGATTGAAAAAAAGGGTCATGTCAATTGAGTCTCAATCGGGTTTAGTTCGAGTTGAATCAAAAGTCGGCAGATCGAGTTAACAAGTTCATCCCTATAATCATATCATGTATAGCAAAATGAATAGTTTGTTTTATCTTTTAATCCAAGTAGTAAAGATATAGCAGACAATGCAAAGTTGAAAACAGAACTCACGTTTTATCTTGAAGCTTAATCTCAGAGCCACCATATTCAGGCAAAAGAACAGTGTCTCCCTCCTTAAGACTCACAGGGATTATTTTCCCATCATTCGACCGAGATCCCGGCCCCACAGCAATGACTTTCCCTGAGTTTAACTGCAACAAATTAACAAGAAACAACACCATTATAACCAAGCTCAATTTTGTTAATAATAGTATTTTCCCTAGAATACTAATATACTGTTTATAGCCTTTTTCAAACATTCTTATGTAAGCTAAGCAATTAAGACTAAACAATATGTTGTGTTTATATTCATCAATTAAACCCAATAGATTGATCAATAAATTGGTTTTAATTTCACGAGATCCAGCAAAGATTAATTTTTTATCCACAATTTCGCCTAAAAAAATTGGGTATATGCGAACAAGAATAAAAGCAACAAACTATATGAAAAACTAGAGAAATAGGAGTTAAAATTTCAACTTTTATAAATAAATGATCAAATTTACAGGCAACCCAAATTAGATTTAAGACTAGTTCCCATATCAATTGTAAATTCACAATTGGGTATATTTACAATAAATGGTAGAATGAACAAACTTTCTGAAAAACTAGAAATATGAAAGGCTAAAATTTGTGACTTTCAAAAATAAATGACCTAAAATGAAGCAAACCCATATTAGATCAAATCCAATATCAATAAATTCCAATATGGGCATTTACAATAAAGTTAAAAACAGTAAGCGTTAAACATAAATCAACAAAACAAGGCTTTTAAATTTAAGTTGTAGGATTAAGAATGGAAGATGAGTTAAATTGAACATCTGAACCTTGTTAGAAGATTCTGGAAGCAGAATTCCGGCTGTAGTTTTAGCTGGAGCTGTAATTTTCTCAATCAAAATGCGGTTAAATGTGGGAATCAACCGCTTTGCCATCTCACAAAATCAAAAAGGCCAGAAAAATAGTACAAATAAAGAAGAAAAAAAGATGGGGATTTTGCAATTGTAGCGGTATGAAACTGTTGGATATGACCTTGAGGTTAAATACTTGATAAAGTGACTAGAACCTTCTTCAAAACTCAAAAGCCAATGGCCGTTTTAGGGTTTATCTGAGATTTATGTCTGGTTCTTTACAATATTACCCTTCAAAATTGCTTTATTTTCTTTTTGTTTGAATTTAATACTAAGTTCTCACTTCTCCATTTTTAGCTGTTTTATTTATTGTCTCTTAAAGAAATCTTTCCATATATATCATAATTTCAGACAAAAATAATCTTATTTATTCTTATTTTAATATTTTAATAATATTTATGATCCCCATATATTTTTTACTAATTTCATTTAATATTTTTATATTTCTTATGGTCTCAACATATTTCACACTAACTATATAAAAATATTTTTTAATTAGTTGTGTTCCTCATATTTTTTTCCACTAATTTTCTTCTAATATTATTTTATATTTATAATCCCCACTTTTCCTCCATCAAATTTATTATTCAATAAATAATATTTTCATTATCTAAAAGATTCTATTTTTCTTTAATTCCCGTGAACATTCTTTATAGGAACTTCATTAAGAATCGGGAGGAGTCTTTTTTTCAATTAAAATTTTAAAAATTAAGCTTCTCTACAAACAAATTTCTAAAATAAACATCTTTTTACCTCATATTTTTGTTCGTTGTTAGTAATAATGAAATAATTTTTTAATTATATTTATTAATATAAAATTATAATGAACACTTGTTTATTAGCAACATTGAATAAAGCTTTATTTGACTTTGTGATCAGAATTCTTTTGCTTGTTGTTACTAACAACAAACAAACTCTTACCTTAGGCTCGTGCAGGTGACGCTTATCTTGAATAATTTTCATTTTATTGTTTTCAATTTTTTTTTGTTAAAATAAGTTCACTTATTTCATTAAGTTCTAGTAAAGGTTTGTGATTCAATCAGTTTTTTATATTTATCTTCTCTCATTACCATAGGAATCTCAAGGCGTGAATTATATCCTTGGAATCGAGCATCAAAACCTATTTCGAGTGAATAATTATAAAGTCATTAGATTGCATATGCTCCCTTTGAGCTATTCCTCGTTCTATTTCCTTATGTGCGTTAACTCTAAAAAAATCAGAGTACTTGTCTAGTGGAATACTGTAGTTTTCAAAACAAAAAAGAAAAAAACATAAATGTGGAAAAATGGCATACATAATACGAGAAGAAAGATTAGTTTACACCAACTTATGAAAATGAAATATGTTTTATTTAATCACTCACATAGATGACAAAAAATGCTAAAACTACAATTACTAATGAATTATAAATAATGTTCCAAATCCATATCTATAAGACTATAACAAGATAAGACTTCAGGGCATTTTCCTTACACTTATGCTTGGTCCTTGGCAGTGCTGATGCGCACGGATGATTTGTATGCATCGACACGGTGAAACCTTTCAAGTACTCATTCGCGAGACATTTGATGGAAAAGGCTCATTTTGGTACTGGCTCATCCTCTATATATTCCTTTGGAACAAATCCGGTTAGCATGTGGAGAAATGTCCCGTATTGCAGTCGAGTTACACCAAGGAGAGCAGCATCAAAATTTTGTGGCGTCTCAGCATGTAACTACAAGTTCTCAAGGATAACAATACAGTTTTTTAAAACAGATTTCGCCTGTTCATTCTTTTCTGTTTTACACAACTGAGCTACATTTTCCTTGAATACTTTATCTACACCAGATTCTGGTTGACTAGCTTTGTAGAGTTCGATTACTTGCAACAAACACTCTGCGGCAGCAACGTGGACCTAGTTGTATAGGAAAGAGAGAGCTTGTGAGATCATGAATTGATATAATAACACCAAAAACCGAGTCACCAAACAAATACTTGAAAAAAGAGAATTTGATGGATGATAATTTCAATGAAGTGGCAACCAAAAGGGAAAAGAGAATTTAGCATCGAGTGAATATCATGTATCGAAAATTAGTCAAAAATAACAATACATCATTCCACGAAATGAGGCGTTTAGGCTTCATTTAACTCGGAAAAGGGTTTTTTTGACAAAGATAATGAAACCTGATCTCAGCAAGACAATATATAATTGAACTGGAAAGTGTTTGCTAGCTTAGGACGTCAAAACAGCACAAATAAAGACACCGTGCATTAAACTAATTGAATTTCTTATTGAATCTATAAATTAAAATTCCATCAAATTAAGAAATGTTTATGAGAGCAATGTCACCAAGCATTTAGCCGCATTTAGAGTTTCAGATTGTAGAAGATCAAAGCCCTAAAAAGAAATGCAATTACCCAATACCTGTGCAATCTTAACATTGATAATACAATCCACGATTTTGCCGGACACAGTGACGAATAGCTGAAGAAGAAACAAAGATGTTAGAATCCAAATTAAGTGAAAGCACAAACTACTATCAATTAATGCCAATAAAAATTCAAGCTGGACCTCATGAATCAATGTCTTTACACCAGCAAGTGAAGCTTCTCCTCGGGTATCAGCAAGAGTAGCTTTGAGTTTTGAACATAGCTTCTTTATGGTCAAAAAAGCAGACACTTTTACTGTTCATGACAAGATTGTAAATGCAAAAGTACATGTTAGCAATCAGATCACATTACTCTAAAAACTAAAAGTAAATCAGAAAATAAAACAAATTTAACTTACCCATCCATGGCAATGCAGGTGAAAAAGCATGAGAAAACAGCAACATCACGTTTTGCTTTTTTTGAAGAACATCATTCATGGGAGCTACATGAATGCAAGATGTAATGCAATCTAAAATCTTACTACGTGGCACATAGTTGTCTTCTTCCTTATCAGAACCTGCAATTATAGGACCATACAAACAATTCATAAGGCCTTTCAAATATTATAATTCCAATCAATAAGGTATGTCGTACAAAAATGATCACACACGTCATATGTCGATCATGAGATTTCTTATGAGTTTTAAGTCAATAGTGTACTAGTTTCCTATATGAGCACTTATAATGTGGATTACAAGACATAAATTAATTATTAGCATGCATGGTTGTATAGGAGCACTATAGAAGCAAGGTTGAGGATCATGAGTCACAAAATAACATGTCCTGGATTTCAAGCTGACAACGTAAAATGAATAATTTCTTAAAAGATAAACTGATATCAAACATGCATGGAGTGATGGGAGCTCCGAGGCAGCATTGTTGGCGAGTAGCATTTACAATACATTAAGCAGAAACTACTTTCTACACAGCACGTAGTTTAAAAACATACAAAATTACACTTCACAGTTCACATGCTACCTGCTTTCAGAGAAGCACTTCCTGATGGATCTTGCATAAATCTATCTCCATCATTTGGATCAAACATCTCATATAACAAAGGGAAAACAGCATTAAAGAACTCAGGCAAATCAAAAGCCTTGATGACCTATAAAAAAGTAAAGGACAAATGTTAGTATTTTATTTCATAAAATCAATTTCACAATAAAGGGGTGTAATGATCCCCTTGCAAACACCAAGGAAAATTAATTAATTTCATACTCCTGTTGGCAATTACAAAATAAAATTTGAACGGCAGGAGTCCTTTTTGTGAGTATTCTAACCTAAAAACAAATTCACGTTGCCATTTATAAATGACAGATACTCCTTTGACGTTGTCCTCACCGTTTTTTGAAGACAAAGCTTCTTATTGGTTTAGAACAGTTAATCTTGTGATGATAGTAAGAACCATCACATAGATTTTCATTCCAGAAAAAGTACGAAGCTCGTGTAAGGCTCTAATGATCAACAAGAGTAACGGCACAAGAATGCAGTTACGACACAACAATTAATGTGGTACAAGATGTTGAAACCAGCAAAGCCAATGGGCTTGGGCTGACTTTTCTCAGTGTAATGTAAGCATTTTTTCGGAGAAAAATATAGAACTTGCTTGACATTTAGCAATATAATTAACGGAAACTAAGAGATTCACTCTCATGTTGTAGAGAAAAATACCAATTACAGCCCAACATAAAATTAGGAAACATGTTCTGACTGATAAGCGGAATAGCTCGGGAGCACAAAGCTAAAAGCAACAGCTTCTCTTAACCTGAACCAAGAGAAGTTTCTCTATTTCAGAACAGAATATTCCGTACCCATGGTCTCTGGGGTAAAACCTTGAAAATTATTTTCTCATTATACATCAATTTAAAAGTATGAATAGCACTACAAAGTTCTTTACTTCTTTTCATTGACATATACTCCCTCCATCACTAAGAGATTGCAACACCTACAGTGGGCACAAGTTTTAAAAAATTGGTAGGGACCACTAAATTGTGTAAGTAGGATTAAAAGTGAGAGAAAATAAGAGAAAATGTGTGAATAAGAAATAAAAAAAGTGGTGGGGACACTACCTAAAATAGAAATGTTGCAGAGTTAAAGGAACGCAACAAAGTAGGGATTATTTTTCGATTCACGACTCGCAAATCATGTGACAGTGATCCTGAACAATCTCCCATTCATCAGATACCAGCTTACCATTCTTCTAAGTTCTAACACGCTTTATATCACATAGAAAAAGTGAGATATGAAGCTCCAACTTCTAGCATTCATATTGTACAGCATCCAACTGAAACATTGACTACATGATTCCCCCTATTTTTTCCTACTACAATTTCATAATAATCCAAACTGACTGTCCAAACTACCCATAGGTTCTTCATTCTCTTTTAGATTTTTAGGAAAGCACAGAATAAACACTGTAGAAAGAGCAACTCATGATTACCTGCTCTAAAGCACATAGAGCTGCATCTTGAAATTTCTTCTGTTTTTTTGAGCATGCAGCTGTAATAACACTTAAGACAACATTAGCAGCTGATGGATCAGCAGAAGATATAGCACTGTGGCAAGATGTGCAGAGGGCAGCCAATGCATGTAAAAGTGCATCCTTTCCCTATTACAGAAAGAAGTCAAACAATCATCTTATGAAATTGGCATGAAACCTCAATGTGCAGATGTCCTTAATTCTTCTCAAATTCTACAAAAGCAAAATTTTTGGAATAATTATTAGCAAGACACTAAACCTCCCAGAGTCGACCAGGAATCTCTTTCAGCAATGAGTCCAGTAGTACTTGACAATGAGTAGACAGTGATTCATGCAACGCCTCACTCAGTTTTGTTATAGCCAATGCTGCCTTTATGGACAAAAGTATTAGCATAAAAGACAAAAAAACGTTAATAACATGACAGTAAATTGAATCATATGAGCTTGTTGATGACAAAATTCAGAATATCCACCTTCCTTTTCGAATTCCAAGACGACGAAGTGATGCTATCTGTAATAAGTGACACCATCTCTCCCAAATACAACTGAAGAGTGACATTATCGCCGCTTGTATTTTCTTCCCACACTTCTTCAAAGAGGCCTGACACATGTTTGTCATCCTCAAATCTGCAATTTTAGGAAATGCATGATTTCAATCATAGATTGTGTCAAGTCTAATTTCAAAAAATATTCTTACACAAGGGAGAAAACACCTAAAACAAAATTATCCAATCAACTGAAATTCATCCATTTAGATTGTTTTGATAATTTTGAAAATGGTGAAAAGAAACACATCCTTTACAGAATCCAATCATTCACAGAAATCTATGATCATTATGCTATGTACATAGTTATATTTCCACGTTCAGCAACAATTTAAGAAGAAAACTGAATATAGAATTTACAGTATTGTTTCATCAGCCATACAAGTATTTCAATATAGGATTACAAGATGGAGCAAATAATAGCAGGTCTCTATGATCAGCTAGCCTCAGCTCCACCATCATATGTGCTGTTTTCTATTTTATATATGTTACCAATATTGTGATCTTTTTTTATTATATTTCCACATTCAGCGACAAATTAAGAAGAAAACTGAATATAGAATTTACAGTATTGTTTCATCAGCCATACAAGTATTTCAACATAGGATTTACAAGCAGGAGCAAATAATAGCAGGTCTCTATGATCAGCTAGCCTCAGCTCCAACATCATGTGTGTTGTTTTCTATTTTATATATGTTACCAATATTGTGATCTTTTTTACCTTAAATATTGTAAACCAGTTTCCTATATCCTTATTCACTCCCACCATCTGTGGCACAGCATAGTTCATTTTATGTAAGTTGCTGCAATAACCGAATACAAAATCTAAAGTCCACTTTGTTGTTATCATCACCATCATTGACCACATTGGTATCGTCATAAATAATAATAACTACTACTAACTACACAATCACTAGACGGGAATTCTCCTTTAAGAATGCCACTCACAGTCCACAAGGACACAAAATAAGTAGAGAATGTCATAGGCACCAAAGACCACAATGAAGCCAACAATCTCATTATTTCTCTACCATGGCCTTAAAATGAAGTATGCAATCACCAATCGTAATCTCCAACAAAAGCACCCAAATTGGAGCCATAAAAGCCCCTCCAAAGCAATTTCTATTGGTTGCTCCTCCAAAATTGATCCAAAGTAGAAGAAAACCAAAACCCTGCAAACCATAAAGCCCACAGCATAGAACCACTTTGAAGTCCAATTCAGAACTTCTTAAACACGATACAAACATTAGGAAACAAAACTGTAGTTGGCCATTGCACCTTCAAATTATCCAGAGTATTAAATCATCCAAAATCATAGTCCGCACAAAAGCCTCAACCATCATATTGATCTTCATCCTCCAAATGAACTTGTAAACACGGAAACTAGTAGGATCTGGTCTTTCATCAAATAAGCAAATATAAGGTGAACCTGATATGGCCTGAGACTCCATTGCATGTTCAGCATGCAATCACTCCTAAGGCAAACTATCACAAAATCCTAACATGAGAGTACCGTGAAGTCGTGAACATTAATGCTGGTTTCAAATATTATGCCAAAACAATATTCAAACCGACACTATAAGACGATTATGAGAGTACAATTTGCAAAATTATTCCAGTCAATTTTAAATAAAAATCAGAAGATGACCTTGTTCTGTCAGGCGGTAAAATGAGTTTCGAAGAAAAGCAGTTTTAATAAGTGAAATAAATTATATCAAAAAATATAAGTTTGCATGGCAAAAAAACGTTAAAATTAGTTAAAGTCAATTTTATACACTAGTAAAGATTAGATGCAGATTCGTTCAGTCTGTCCAAATAACTGCAAATGACCGATATTAGTTTTAATGAGTATTAATCAGTTTTAATGAGGTCAATTCAGTAAAAATAGGGGAAGAGTATGGGACAACTACGCAACAAGTTCAAATAAGTCATTTTTAGCAAAATCAAACATATCCACAAACAAAAGCAAAAAAATGTCTTAACATTTTAATCCATACCTTGAAATGAAAACCACCGGTAAGATTGTCACATGATAACCGTTCACAACATCAGCAGCCAATGAAGAGCAGTTTTTTAACATAACTGCACAGGAAACCTGAGCATTCCTGTCCCCAGCATGCAATGCAGCAACATCATCAATTAATTTTTCAGCCTGCGCAGGCGTTGAATACTTCAAGACCATTGCAAAAGCACTGGCAAAGGCACGTTTTGCAGAACTGCTTCGTTCCTCAACAACAGCAGGGAATAAAAGTCTCAACAGTGTTCCTGTGAAGGGCTTAATCTCCAGGTTGACTCTTTGTACCAGTAAGGTGATAAAAGATGCTACGCCTACCCTGGAAGTCACAAAAATATAAGATTGAGCTAACAGCCAAAAAAATGGATAAGTTAGCAACTAAGTCTCTGACCAAATGCAACAGCAGCAGCATGCATGTCATCACCCGGTTTCAAGTGGCTCCCACCTAGGTAGGATTTGGAAGGTTGGATGTATACAACCTTACCCTTGTAATGACAAAGAGAAAAGCGTTAACCTTGGCTTGGTCATGTGCAAAGAAGATTGAAAAATGCACCAATTAGAAAAGTGGAAGGTTGAAACATGAGAAGCTTATAAGATGAGAAAGAAGGCCAAGGATGACATGAACGATATGAGCCAAGAATGAGATAAAGAACTACGATTTGCAACAGCATATGACAATAGATCAAAATGAATTAAGGAAAACATATGCAAATGAACATTGAAATTGATCTTCTTAGTTGGTAGATTAGTACTATTAGATAAGGTCAAATATATTATAATCTTTCTTATCGACAATTTCTCATGTTAGTTTGTTTTGGATTATGTAGTCAACCCCATATTGTTGGTATTAAGCTTGGCATTGTTGCTTAGACACTTTACAACACTTAATCAACCATTGTAAAGTTCAATATTACAAACCGCATCTCTGATCTAAGATTTTTGACAAATATGACTTAGATCTAACCTTGGGCCCAATTTTTTCAAAGAGAAGAAAAGGAGAGGGAATTGACATCCTTACCCTTTGTTATATTTTGTTCACCTTGTTAGCGTGTCCTTCCAACACTTAAGTTGAATCAAGTTACTCAAAAGACTTCATGATGAGATCACAATACACCCCACGTTAGGTTTGTGCTCTATGCCACTATTCATCAACACGAACATTGCCACTCTCCCTAACTGCTGTCCAGAGTAACATCCCTACCATTCCCACAAACTCAAATACTAGAAAACCACTCACTCTCCTTCACTTGAATGTCCATTGTCCTCTTCCCAAGCCTACAACCTCAAAAAGAACAACCTCCTTCAAACAAGAGCAAAGACATATTTTATCCCCAAACCTATAATTCTAAGGCTAAGCCAGTAAGCCCTAAGATCAATCATTACAACTGATCAGACCCATACCTTGCAACCACCGTTCACAAATGGGGATGGCATAAGTCGAAACTGGGTAGGGTCCAACCAGATCCAGATCCAGACCCTAATTTTGTTGAACCAACACCCTTAATCAGATCAAAAGGGTCTGAAAAATTAGGACCCTAACCCACATCCTTAGTGTATGGTGGATCTAGCGTCCGAATCTCGGTCCAAAATGTTTTTTCTTTTTGAATAAAAAATATAAACAAATGTAAATTTAATGAACATGCATTAATATAAATTGTATCAAATCACTTTTTCACTAATCCAAATGTTGATGTAATAGTTAAATTCACCAAGTCTTCCACCTTTCAAGTTAAAAACAATATCAAATTCATCCAATAATCTTCAACTATTTTAGAAAATAAAACACATTCTTCTATTATAAAAGCAATGTTCAAAGTACATATCTTCCGATTTTCAAGTTACAAAACCAAGATTCAAAATACACAAACAAATATACCAAATTACAAACTAACTAATCACGTTTTAAAAAAAAAAATAAGTTCTGAAGTAAACAAACAAATTCAGTGCATAAACAAAAATGTTATCAAGTCAATGAATGAACATTAAATACATACTCATATTAAATATTTTATATATTCAATAATTCAACCAAGGATTTTTTACTTTTACCAAAAGGCATACTTTTACAAGAAATGATCCATTGAGTATTGAGTAGTGTAATGAAATCAAAATCAAACAAACAAGTTATGTGAGCGATTTACAATTGAGTTTTTTTTTTATATTTAATTTAGGTCTAGGGTTGGATCTTGGTCTACAAAACATAGACTTGGACACAAACCGGATCCTAACATAGAAGACCTAAATCTGACCGGACCAGACCCTAAAATTAGGTCGAAGTTGGGTCTAGACCCATGCCCATCCCTACCGTGAAGTCGTTAACACAAATTTGAAATATAAAGACACACAGAACTCTAACTGGAAGAGTCGCAATCCGCAACCACTTTTGAATACTTGACAGTGAAATTAAAAAACCTAGCTCCAACGTTCAAAACATGGTGGATGAATTACATGGCCAAAGGGATGAGAATTTGAGCAACCACAACCAGTTTTATCAGCTGGTAGTCTGGTTGTTAAGTAACAAGGTGGTGCATTCCGAACAGAACTAATTGTAGGAGAAAAGTTAAAGCTGAGACAATAGAGAGGAAGGTTATGATAGAAAGGACGGTAATGGCTACGGATTAGATCAGAGATGACGATGATGAGGGGGTTGCAGCACTTAAAATTGGAAAGACAACATGTTAGCCAGTTTTTTTTTTTTTTTTTTTTTTTTTTTTTTTTTTTTTTTTTTTTGTGTGTGTGTGTGTGGGGGGGGGGGGGGGGGGGGGGGTTTATTGGAAATGGGGTGAGACTGGAATCAATATTTTTAAATCCAAATAAATTTTCCAATTCCCTTGTTTTATTTCTTCTGATTCCTTCATAATTGTACCCTCACCTATTTCAAAATGTCAAAAAAATGGCCCCAACCACTTTCCATGCTTGGCATGTATAGATCTCTGCACTTTGATGGAAAGGGGGTGGGGGAAGAGGAAGGAGTAGAGATCGTTACATATTTGTTAAGTTTGATCTCATACCTAGTGTTGAGCCCAACTCCAGATCTGATCAACTGAGCAAGCCGAGGAACCAAGACATCTAATGACTGCTTATCGACAACATCAATACATAGCTCAAGAGTTTCCCACATTGCAGAGCCTTTTGCAATTGAAATTCGCAAGTTTTCCAGCTTATCTTTCTGTAACCCAATGTTTGCAGCATGCAACTAGGGTAAAGAGAAAAGGAATTAGTCATACTGGTTTCTGAATCTGTAACGATTCATAAAAGGATTACACTGATGGTACCTCCACATAATTGAGTCCTTGATCTTCCAAGCTTGATAAACTCTCCAGCATACAAGTCACTAAATCCGCTAAATGTGGACGGATAGCAATCCCTGCACCCTGAATTAGCAAAAGCAACACAATGTACATAATAAGCATCTATACTGACAGAATTCTCAATAGGTGGGATCAGAATAAACAAAGATATCAGAATCTCATAATCTACAACATATTATCATTGCAAAAAACTAACTAAGAGACATAATGTATCATCTGCTTTAGCACAAATCAACTCTTGATGTTAGAGGAGAAGGATCATTTTCTTCGTCCACTCAAGAAGAAAGTTGGGGACACAAATTCTCCACAATCTTCCACATAGCACTAGGTGAAAATAAACAGGCAAAAAGAAATTCAAAAGACACAAAATTACACAGAAGGAAAGAAAATAATATATCTCAAAGGCCATATGCATTTCCGACCCTAGCTCCTGCTAAAAAATTTGAAGATATGACAAATCAACGACGAAATTTGACACTAAGTTGCTGACCTTAGCAAGCTTTATAACCACTCCAATAGATGCCTTACGTACACTATCAACTTTACTCATTATCCCTTCTGACAGCAGAAGTGGCAGCACTATATCCATAGCTTGGCTACTTTCAGATTTGTCAGTAAGTGAAACATCACATAGCCTTGTAGTAAGAGAACTCACAGCACGACATAATTTATCACCAGAATTCCTAACAGTTTCCTTTATATCATCCATAGCACGGAATGCAGCTGTCCAGAGCCTCTTTAAATGTTTCCCAACCTGTAAAACATGAAAGGTAAAATTCAAAGTTAAGTCCAATGCAAATCATCCGCATTTCATTCGTAATCAACAAGAAACAGAAGGGACCAACTCATTGAAAAAAATGCAAGCTAGATCTGAAGACAGCAATAACCCTCCCCTCTATCAAAAGAAAGAATAACTTCAAAAAAGTAAATTTAAACGAAAAGATCAGACACTATGAAATGAAATTCCAAACTCAATTGGCAAGTGGGAACTAAACCCCAATTTTAATGACTTCCTAGTCTAGATAAAAATTTGTGTGAACATCGTCATACTCATATCCAATATTCATTAAATAATTCACTGTATTCTTAAAGATGAACTACTACCTACGTAAAGACAGATCTGCAGTGGACCATAGTTTAAAATATTCCACCTTGCAGTTACACTGGTGACTACCTTACAAGATGCGGCCATCACATTGTGATTTCACAACTAATTCACTGTATTACTTCATAGTTTTTTAATCAAATATCATTTTTTGTATTATTGATATTGATTATAAATGAAATGGAGTATTTTCATAATTATTTCCTCTAGATCTTAATCCTTTTTATCTATTTTCTTGGTAAATAACTAAATATAGTATATATGCAAATATCATTTTGAGAACTTTTGCTATTTCAGCAATCAAAATGCCTAATTACAGTCAAACTTATCCTGTTCTCCAACTACATTGGATATTATCAAAGAGATGTTCATCTTTTTGTTTCTCTCAAAAAGCTGAAGTTGAAGTTAAATTGCCATATTTGCAGGCTCAGAAGTTTAGATGACTGATGGATAAAATGATAAAATGGAAACCACCTCAAAAGACAGGTGGGCCTTGTCTCTTGAGCTCGAGAACTTGTTCCGTCCAAGTGTGACAGTGACTACTCAGATACCCACAAACACTAACTTCAAAATATAAATATGCATGATCAACTTAAGAGTTCTTTTATTTATAAAAATAAAGGGATCAAGTCAACACAACGAAACTTTAGATTAGGTCCTTACATGTTCAAACCTGCGTCCCTGAATAATATCTGCTAGTGCTAAGCATGAAGATTCACGAGAACGCCAAAGCCTAGAACCACATTGTGTCAGTAAATCATCTACAATAGGATCGAAGTACATATCAATTGTTTTCTTTGAATCAGCCACAAGAGACTTCCATATGTGTGCCATAGCATCCTGAGAATCAACAATTGCTAGGCCAAATAAATAAAAGAGAAATAAAGTTAACGGATCAAATATGCCGATGATATTAAAATGTAAATCAGAACAAAATGGCCAGAAGATTTCTATGAGAGCATGTAGACGGCAACATGGTCATGAACGGCATCAAAACAACTCAAAAGTCAAAACTAAGGACTGCATAGTGCATACCTGAACATTCTTATCAGGATCATACTGATAGCGCACCAGCCTAGGAATCAATAAACGAAGATGGGGTTGAAGAGCATCCCCAGCGTGTTTTGCAATCCTTGAAAATCCAAAGGCAGCTCCCCTCTTAGAATTTAGAGCTGCCTGATAGTTAGCAAGGTCCATGAACTTATAAATAAGATCTGGCTGGCCCATTTCATTTGCCATGTTGCAGAGCTCCTTATAAGTGCTCAGCTTTCCTCCACTGGGACTATCACCAATAGCTCCCTCTTGAAAGACTTCAGAATCCTCTACCAGCTAGAGGTAGCAGTCAGAAGAATGAAAGTAAAAAATCAAGTAGCGCACCTTTTACACCTAGGATCTTGGCGAAGCATAAAAGCATGTAGTATTACCTTAACAGCCCTTTTTCTCTTCCCTGAACCAGTCAGAGTGCCAACAAGTGCATTTACTAAGTTTTTCTTCATTGATTCATCACCAAGTTCATAAACAAGACTCATTCCTTGTGATGCTAGCTCCTGTGTAAGTTCATTTTGCTCACCCAATAGGTGCGAGAAGGCTTCCTGTTATCGTTCAATGTGAACCGAATGTCAAGTTATTAAAATTGAAAGAATAGAGCAGAAAAATGTTAGAAATTTCCAACACCCAAAAGGCAACACTGACAGTAAACTATTAGCCTCAGAAATATTCTCTACACTAAATTGTTAATTTTGAAAAAAGGTCAGAAAAAATCACAAAGAAAAAGGGTAGGAGACTGGGAGGTCGTACATTTCAATTTATAGACATTTTAAGAGCTCGTTTGGTTGACATAGGAATTAAATTCCAATGGGAATATTACTTAACTTGGAAGTAATTTCCTTTGTCACTAGGAATGTTTTTTGTTTGGTTGAGCATAGGAAGTTACAATTGACAAAAGAATTTGTATTTACAAACCCTCCCCTTGGTAATTAAATTCCTACACTTTGAAGAAATTTGCAGTTCTCATGGAATTTTCAATTCCTATGCTTGCCCAAAAAATGCCAACCAAAAAACTAATCAAAAAAGCAATTCCTAGCAAATAGAAGTTCCACGGGAATTAAGAGGCAACCAAACAACCTCTACTGATTCTTGGAGGTGAGACTTCAATCATAAAAAATTTGAATTATGGCTTGCACAGAAGTAACAGAATTATATGAGCGTGTGGTGCTGCTTTACACATTTCATATCATAGCAATTCAAGATGAAATTAGCACAACACTTAACAAGCATCCCCCACAAGAACAAGTGGCTCAATTTCAATAGATAACAGAAAGTGTTTAGCTAAAATAGTTATAATAATAAAAAAAAGGAGAGTGAGCTATCCACTAGCAAGAAGCAATGTATGTTATTACTTATAGTTAGACTTCTCTTTTCTACATATTTTTTCTATAAAGATAATTGGACATTTCCCTTAGATATAGAAAACTAGATACACATGCAAACCTGGATGTCAGGAAGCAATTTCTGAATGGTCTGATGACGACCACTATACATGGTTAATGAGAGCAACCAGACAGTGCCAGCACAACGCTCTTCTTTTCTGCTGCTATATAAAAGTTCATCAAATATTTTTTTAGTAATTTTATCCCTAACCATGTCACGAGAATCTTTATTAGATTCCATCTCTTCACAATAATTTGTTTTCAACCAAGATGAAGGCATGTCTTCTAGAAGAAAGTTTGAAGTCATAGAAAGAGAGGTATAATTTGTCTTCAAGATGACATCAGCATTCACGGGAACAGCATCCCAAGAGAATGAAAGAGCCTCCCCAGCAGCAAATAGGACATCCTCGACCTGTGCAGCCAAAAGAAATTTTAAACAATTGGATATAGCACCTGTGCTAATTGACAAAGCATAAGACAAGAATGAATCACACACCTTGGACCGGCAAAGACCAAATATTAATTCTAGGGCAACATTAAGACATGTAGGTGATACTTCCTTCATGCATATATGCCCCAGAGAAATAACAATTTTCTTAATTGCTTTTGTATCGTCACCGGCAAGAAGTTTGCTCAACTTTTCCCGCAGGACAATTAGCACAGCAGCTACAATTTTCAGAGCTACAATGTAAAATTGATTCTAGCGGTTCTGTCAAAATTAAAACTTCCCAAAGTATTCTTTACAGTGTTTTACCTGGACCATAATCACAACTAAGTGATGGTAATGCGACTCGCAATCCAATATAACCAAGTGCTTGCATTGCAATGGAAGCCAATGTCGCAGTTTCAGTGTTAACAATCTCAACAAGAGTTTTAATTGTATGCTGAAAAACCATCTCCGGCAACTACCAATTATTATAATGCAATTGTATTTCAGTTGAAGAAAGAATCAGATCCAGCACCAATGGTCAACGCAAATCAATATATTACAATGTAACTCTGCTAAGCAGACAGCAAGATTAACTTCACTACAGCAAGTAAACAGAAAAGAATTTCGCACAACTTGACAAAGCATGTGAGCAAAATCTTCTTTTACCCCCAGACCACATCAATTGCTAAGATGAATCCAAGCAATAAGAAGGTGGCAAATCTTTTGGTGGCAAGAGGAAGGTCATTGCTGGAGTCATGATAAAGTAAAGTGGGAATACGCAGACATGAGTTACTGGTGAAATGATCTCTGATGGAAGCTGGGTGCAATGGTGGAGTTAGAAATTTTCCTTTGGGGGTCTTTAGGGGTCTTGTTAACTGAAGCATAACTAGAAAGAGAGGTTCAAAGTTAAACAAATACAATAATACAATAAGATGACAATTGTGGAAGAAAGCTAAGAGATCAGTTTAAAACCCCTGACTACAATATTTGCAATTTAACAACTCCATCTCAACATCACTAATCCACCTATGTACATATTGCAGCTTTTAACGTTTGGTTTATGAAAATTGAAGATTTCCCCTCCCCTCTTCCTCTGCCTCAGTTTTGGTGGGGAGGACTGGAGGATATGAAATCCAGTTAGCTTCAATCTGAAGTTTATATTATTTTCTCGTTTGTTTTCCGTATTAACCCCATAAATTCCATTAGTCTGGCCAAATGCAAACAAATTCCAGGCAAAGTTTAAAGGATGAAGACAAATATTAGAGAAAAAGTGCTGTCCAAGAATTTAAGAAAGACCACACATAAAACAATAGCAAGAACAGACAAAAGTGATAAGATTCTTTAGTTGCTGTTTTAAAGGTATCAAAATACAGTTCTTAGTTTTGACTTATCGTTTATCACAATTAATATGACACGTGATTAAATGAAAAATGCATGTCAGGAGCTTGTAATATAAAAGAGTAGAACTTCACAAACCTCAGCGGCCCTCGATACACAATCAGAAATAAGAAAGCCTATTGCAGACAATGCCCCATGTTGCATTTCAAATCTGAAACCAAGTAATCACAGCAATGAACAAATATTTACTATACCTCAACTAAGCCACTTGTATAAAAGAGCGCACCTAATTTTCTGTGATCCAGTAATAACAGTTGTCAATTCACTTATCAGCGAAGAAGATACAGCTACAGGACATGCTGAAGAAGCTATACCAAGCAAACGTGCAGCAGATTCACGTGTATCATAATCCACATGTCCCAATAGTTTCTTTAACCAACCAATTTTTGAGGCATAGCGTGATGCCAACATCTAGTTCACAAGGATATGTCAGCAATGAAGGGAGAACACATCAGGAAGAAAGGCAAGGAGAATAAGAGTCATATATGCTAGTTACCTCCGGAAAGTAAGTCGCAATGTTAATCAAAGTCTTGGTAGCATTAGCATGCAACTCAGCAGAACCTTCAACAGCCATAGCATGTTCAATTAGCAAGCATAAGACTTCTACAGTAGGCTGGAATTCAGCTGTTTTAGAATCCTCTTGCAGCATATCAAACTCAAAGCACTTCAAAAGAAATTTAATCATCACATCATATGTCTTAGAGGGAAAAAGGAGTTGTTCTCTCATTTCCATTTCTGCAGACTCCAGCACTTTTGGTTGGTGCTTGATGATATAATCCAACATGTCTTTAACTCTGGGATATTTGAGATCTAACTTTTGGTCAATAGATCTTCCTTCATCAGGGAACAACCCCTGGATAGCCATCTCCCTGCAAGAGATAAATTTAGAATTTAAGAGACATAAATTACAACAAAACAAGGGAAAACGGAAAGAAACAATTTGAGTCATTTATCAACCATGTTTGAACTAGCTACAACCAACTTAAAATGTGGTAAACCAGTCGATCATAAATCACATCACTACTATAGCTTCTAACAGAACGCTAAATACAATTTTTTTTCATCCTATATGGTACACAAATTCAAACCACTAGACTAAATAGGCTCTATTTACACGAGAAATAAGAGACTCAAAATTGAACAGATTATTCCAGAAGAGGAATAACTTCAACTCAGCTCTCTTTTCATACTACAGCATTGCCATGGTCCACAATATGAAGCAAATGTTGGAAAAATTGTGAAGACAAAGATGGAGCAAGTAATTTAATTGAACAGATAAAGTTTGCAGTCATTGAGTCAATAATTAGGCCATGTAATTATAATCATCCAACATAACATAAAAGATGAAAATATAATGGACTGCTCTTTCCCAGATTACTTGGAATGCCAAAATAGAAACACAGAGTATGCATATACAGCACCTGATTGAAATTTCAAATGAAGATGTTCAACATTGAAACGCAAACCACTCATGGTACAAAATGTTCCAACTGCTTAGAAAATTACTATGGAAATACAGATCAAATCACAATAAGGAACGATCACCATAATCAACCGAGCAATTCAACTACATAAAAACTATGTTGATCTCCATCAATGTGATCCTCCAAAGTCCAAACGAGGAATTATCTATAAAGGTTAGAAATGTTTAGTGTTGCTAACTTCATTAAATTGTGGATATGAAGGGTTGTGGCAAGACAAGAAACTCAAGATAAATAAATAAAATTCTCAAAACTTGTAAAGGGTAAAAAAGAAAACTATAAGGGCCTTCTCGTTAATTGACTCCCTCCTATTTTTGCCTCAAATGAATATTTTTAACAGCTACAAAAGTCAAAAGTATAGCATAACAAAGGCTGATGATACAAATATATTTAGCAGTTTCTTCCCAAAGAGTACTAGTTGCTTAATAAAACAACAATGTCAAAGCCTTAATCCCAACAACAATTGCTACTTAGAATGCAAGAATTGAGTCAAAACAGTAGGATTGTTCAAAGTTAATTACGATGGTGCTTTCTTTCAAAATCAAAATTAACAATAATAAAATTGATGTTGCACAAATGTATTAATCATCTAAGCACAAAATTTAGTAAGGATTCAAAAGGCAAGTCAAAAATATATATATCAAACAGAGTACGTTTTTATTTAGGTAACGTTCGATGGTAATTTCTTTCAAAATCCAAATTAACAATAAAAAAGTAAGACATTGCCACTAAAAAAAATGTAAAAGAAATGCCTTTGGACAGTTATCAACATGTCACAGTTGAAAGCTACCTTATATCCAACTTTGGATCTTCTACAGCAATCATACATAGAAAACGACTAGGACAGTGCTGCAAATCAAACAATGACGTCGCCCACCTCACAGCACAAAACCGCACCTCACTCTTGTCCTTCAGGTTTTTTAATGAAAGCGTTAGTTTCAAAAATGGGATTCAAAATAAGGATAGAAGAAAATCAAGATGATATACTACCACTTGGGAGTTATCAAGTAAAAGTTGCCCCAAATCTTTCAATATGCTTGGAGGTGCACCCTGATGTTCACAGAGAAAAAAAATTAGGGAAGGATTATAGGGCACAAGAACACATAGTCCAACATAATTCTATAACCTCCATTGAACATGACCAATGTGAATCAATTTTACCAAGCCACAAAGTTACTATGCAAAATTTCAATGACACACAAGCCGATCTCAAAAACATATGACAGGACAGCCATGATGAAGAGGAAAACAAAAGGTCCACCAATTAAACTAAACCCTTCCCTGCCCAATAAAAATATGTACACGAAAAATGTACCAAATGCTGAGATCACATGAACCAAAAGTATGCTGGTCTACCAATCTCCAACAGTCACTTACATATGTGGAAAAGCAATGAAATGACAGATTGACAGTAACATATCATTAATAGCTAAAAGCTAAGAATATAGGTAGAATAAAGAATACCTTATAGGCAATAGCAAGGGAACTAGTAGCCTCTTGAATAACTAATCGAAGAAACTGGGACTCGGACTTCAAAGCGTCAAAAAGACGAACAGCCATGTCTATCTTATCCCTGAAAGTAGTCAAGGTCAACATGCTTCCAAAAGAGAACTAAGAAGGGAAAAGGTAAGTCTGAAACAAAATTTTCTATCAAGTAAATATGTACCTGAAAAGCTGAGGCATACGCTGTGCAAGCATTCCAATTGCTTGATAAGCAAATGTCCTTGTCTCCCTAGATATAGCATCTTTACAAGCGTACATTTCAGTATGAAAACTTTTATTGCCATTAAAAAAAAGGTTGTAGCATATAAACTTCGCTTTAAAATATAAGAACAAAATGAAGTGTGTAAGATCCAAAGTGTAAAGTTCGCAATATACCTGCTTCCCGATTATTTGTTCCATCAAGAGATTTTAGAATTCCAGACAAAATGAGTGGGCCCATTAGCTTAAGTTGATCCATTTTTGCCTAAGTTGAGGGTGCGAAAGGATACATAAGTATTGGATAGAAATCACCCACAAAAACAAACTGCAAGTTAAAGTGTCAAAGGCATTCAGTAGTATGCAGAGCTTGGACAAGTACAAAATCAAACCTGTTAACTATTTTGAATTTAGCCATTAAGAGATGACAAATTAGTTGGGAATTGAGTAAAGGGAACATGGTTTGATAAGAAACTCAAAAGTAAAACTGAAATCGGTCTCACAAAAAGGTCAATCAAAGAATCACCATGAATTAAATACTTGCGTGAAGCAAGAGTGCTTAAGTTTTGTTGAAGAAGAAATAATCATTTTAATAATACGTCTCATGGTGAGACCGTCTCTATTGGGCTGGCTCATTACATTTAGTTTGTTAAAAGTGATCAATTACAATTTTACACTAATAAATTACAAAAATGGGCTAATTATATGGGCTCGTCTCATGGTGAGATGGTCTCATACATGAAGACGAGCTATAATACCTGTCGATCCTGAGTTCCTACATCTGTAAGTTGTAAAGAGAATAACAGCAACTTACTGTAACATAACCATAATAGAGCAACTGTCAGACATTTAATTCATTTAAGCTCGCTAGTCTCAAGTACATGCAAAACACCAAGACTCCAAGTCCACTCTAATCATTGGCTTTTAACCATCAACGAAAACTCATTCAATAATCAATCAGCTCCTTCATTCACAGACTGCAGAAAGTACACTATAGCATTTAAACTTTTCTTTTCATCATCCACTTTTAAAGTCTATGAATGTTAGCCAAATTTTCAGTTCTTCTAACTATAACCTGCCATCAAGTAGGGATTGCATAACCCATTTACAATCTATTTGTAAAATCCCCCAACTGCATCAAACCTACCTTCTAATGCCGCATTTCTTCTTCCAAATCCAAACGTACGTCTCATCACATTTGCTTATGATAATCATTTATTAAGCATTAAGCAAAGAAAAAGCATATAAGCAAACACAAAACAAGGCTCCAACTGCCGACTTGAGTTTGACTTTTATGCTGAATATGCTAAAAACGATTAAAGCTGTGAATACCATAAATGATGGCCTTTTAGCAAACAGAAGTAATTGATTGCTCTCTCAAGATGCAACCTTGTCAAAGGTGCAGAGGATTAAGTGTATCTTATCACCGTGCTGTAGCCCATAATCACATTTTGGCAATATGGCATTAATGCAAGTAGAATAAAAAACTCAATGTAATTAGAGAGCAGAAAAGGTGAGGAGAATATCAGGAAGGAGACAAAAAAAGCTTGTACTACAATTAATTCAATTAAACATGAAATTTTTTTTGGGACGGTCCAAAAAGGAGAACAATAGAATTCAAGGGCGGAAGGAGTATAAGAAAAGGAGTCCCCGTACCTCAAGTACATATAATTTAATACAATTTTATTTTTAAAAACATGTGAAACCATGATAATAATAAAGATTAAATATAACGTGAGGAAAAAGCTTGTCGTCATTTTCCCTTACATGTTTAAGAACCCAGAAAGCAAATTCCATCCCTGACTGCTTTAGTCTTGGTGTGGTGCCATTTCCTGTCATAGTGAATTATTTTAAGAATAAAACAGGTAATTGACCTCATTGCATCATGAAGAACACAACAGAGTGACAGACTGATGCATATAACTATAATGAATAAGTCTAAACTAACCCAAAAACACAAACAAATGTAAGAACTGACAGCTTCACAACGACTTCTTTGTTTTTTAACAAATAAATCCCCCCCTCTCAAAGTCTTATCATTCTTCTGGAGTGCAGTGAGACTATACCTGTTTAAATCTCATTCATTTAACCAATTAGGGAATTACTGAGCTATTTGTATTGTTGTTTTAGTCAACCGGTAACATAAATTCATCATTAAGGTGTAGGGTAAATCAGTTGCTAGTACCTTAAAACTCATAAGTCATTAAACTTACGATGAACGTCAATCTTACTTCACTTAACATTAATTTTTGGTTCAAAAGACCAGCTTTTCAGCCAAGGAGAGAACATAAATTAACAAACATAATGTCTTTCTAGTAGACCGCATTAACAAGATAAGTGCCACAAACCAGCAAAGAAAGTCAAAACCCACTTGTTTAAGAGGTATGAATAGCCCATGTTTGGGATTGACCGAAGCTCATACCTGTTTGATATTACACAATGACCAGAGTTTGATCAAATTTTAAAGCCCAGATTGAAATGAGCTTAAACATAGACATGGAGATGTGTTCATAAATATGAACAACCTATTATGTTGTCAATGACTTGTTTGATTATGTTCATGAACAAAACAAAGTTCAAAACATATCCAAAAACTCATCTACTTGTTCATTTTAATCTATTTTTCCAAAGATTCAATTATCAAGTTTTTACTAACTTAACAGGCAATCAAAAAAGAAATAGAAAAACAAAGCTCAATATGAGCTTAATAACTAATAACACATAATTTACAAAAGAATCCAAAAATAAGATCCGCTTGATTGTCTCAAGACTCGCGTTTGAGCACTACATTTTTTTTAATGAACTAATCTGGAACAGATTTTAAAGCTCAACCTAAAGCTTGAGCTTGAAATCAACTCAAGTTCAACTAAATTTAACCAGGGTAATACTCAGCTCAGTATTTTAGCAACATCCTGATCCCCCAGCAGCTCATGAACAAATCAACAAAAACGGAGTACACTACTATAACAATAAACTAATAACCTTATTTACAAATCAACAACACACAATCGCACATTCTTCCCCGTATTTGAAAATATCCATTCACATGCTGACAGCTTTCCATAAGCTATATGTTTCAAAAATTAAAAAGAGATAAGGAAAACAAACACAATATATATACATATACCATATATGCAGGCAAAAATGCACTGCAGAGTGGAAGGAAAACTGTTTGCAGCAGCGATAGATCGACAAAACACAGACATCAGCCTAGTCTTCAAAGGATAACTTGCGGGTACAACTTTATTTTCAGAAGCAACATTTTCAGCAACAGCATTTCCTGGTAAACAAAGGTGTCATAAAGTTGAGTACGTATTAGACCAGACTACAACCTTGTTTTCCCATATAATTGCATAGTAGCTAGCTAGAAGTAGCCAGCAGCAGTGCAGCCATATTACAAAACAACTAAAGTATGTTTCTAGCATGATTATTTTAGAAAAACAAGATACATACTTGGGATCAGTAGAAGTTCCTATAAAAGAAGTCGTAAATTTAGGATGAGAGGATATTCCTCATTAACACTTTGCTAGAAAACCATAAAACTATTTGCATAAGTCATATCTCTAGTCTAGAACATAAGGACATTCCATCTCCTGAATTTTATCTTCTTCAGTTCTATGAAATATCATAGCAAATAGCAAGAAATACCAAGATTTGAGTAGTCATATGGGTAAATACACATGCGAATTAAATTATTCTATGAATTAGTATTCAAAATGCATGTACACGACGCACTCATTACTTACCATTAAACAGCAAAAACAACTTTCTGATAAGATTTGAATTATCCAAATCAGCAAGAGAGCCTTTCTTCTTCAAGAGTTCCTCCCCTCTCCTAGCAACAGGCTCTTGACTTGCAAAAATATGTTACATAATCATGTCAGGATTTATAACTCTTCCAAAGGTGTAGTAGAAGAAAAATCAGCTCCAACAAGGTACATCTTGAGTAAGTATATACCTATCTGTAGAGGCAGCTAGATATATAGGGTAAACCATCTCTGCTGAAAGATCCATGGATTCAATGACATTCAGGACCCCCAACTGTAAAAGGAAAGTAAGATAATAACAAATATAAAACACCCGCAGTTGCACATAATGTCAAACAGAAAAACGTTTTGAAAGATAGAATATACTAAAATATAACTAGGAAGAAAGAAGGAATAGTAAAAAGCAAAATGTAGAATTAAGCACTGTATTAAAGTACCTTCATGTTCAAAAGAATTTCATGCTTTAGCAACTGTTTCCCAGTGACCCGTTCTGCCTGAGATAGAGAAAGACCAGCTGGGAATCCACCACTGAAATATTTAACATCAATTGAAAGTATAAGAGGAAAACGAAGTATGAATGAAAACCCAAAATTCCATGGACTTTTTTAAGTGTAAATAGAAATAGACCTCTGAGATGAAGGTTGGTACAAAACCGTATGCAGGCAAAACTCAACAAATAATTCAGAGTCCATAGAACCAGTTATCATCCGATACTTTGCAGAAATATCATCGTCAATTTTATGAGAATAGGCTTCACCAATGACCTAAATCCAACAATTGTTGATAAAGTAAAATGATAAAGCATTCCCCACTTAGCAGTTTAGGGTGAAAAAATAAGGTGTCTTCTGGTGCCCCACATATGATACAAGTGTACAACAGGGAATATTTCGGGGTACAGCACTATTTAGAAAACAAACAAATTATGAAAATATACCTTCACAGACACTCTCAAAATAATTGCTTGGTGCTGAGAAGGAAGCTTTGAAATGTTCATTAAAAGATCAGGAACTATACTTTTCTGGACCTGTCAACATGAACTAGAAATTAACTGGAGTCTGGAGCTTATCACAGGTTTTCTCAAAATGAATTTAAGTGTCATTCAATACACCGATTGAACTGAAATTCAGGCAAAGTAACAAGCTCATACCTCTATCCGAGAGTGCTCAAATGCCATCTCAATGTATATGATGCAAAAATTCCGGACCATTTGAGAAGCAGCTTCTGTATACATACTCCACAACTCCAACAATGGCAAGCCAATTCCTGGCTCATGTTTCACACGCTTATTTATATGGCTCAGTATTTCAAGTACCTATTTCAGGGAGCAACAACGTAATATCAAGTATCAACTAAATACTACATGTGTTCTCTTTCCAGCCAAGCAATACTATGACAAACTAGATAATTGAAAAGCTATAAACACTCAAAACTCCACCACTTGATAATACAAAGAGAACATCGAACAGTTGGTATGTCAAGCGTCAGCCACCTTGTATTACAAAATTGGCTAACTTGGATAAATTTTTTCTATCTAGTGTCAGCCACCAAGAATTACAGCCAACCAAAAAGAAAGAGGTATAAATTATCTCAATCCCATTTTGGCTTACTACATTTGAATATACATAAAAGTAAAAACACATATGGATCATCCTTGGAACACAAGGAGAACAAAAGATGAGCAATAAGAGGTTACTTTACACAATTGTGCAAAACCAATTCAGTGTCTCAGGCACAGATATCCAAACAGCATTATTTTTTTCAGATTATTCTAATGGCTTTATTCACATAATCATCATCACAAAATAAGCATCAAACAATGAATCATTCAAAATCAACAGTTTCAAGTTCCACTTAAGACAACATACACTCTGAACTCATAACAAAATGCGAGGCCACCAATTCATTCTTTATCTAGTCGCTTTTGGTTTGTCTCTCTGTCACCAATCAGTTCATTTAATATAAACATTTGATCTAATGCAAAACTTCTTTGGTGAATCAAATTAGTCTACGTAGTTCACAGACAATCCATACAGCAGTACCCGTTGTTTATTCCTCTATATAAAAAAAAGAAAAACAGCAATTGAAAGTGTTAATCGACTGATCCTGTCGTAGGCAATCTCTAGAACAGATATTGATCACCGATCATTTGAAAAAGCAATTGATTCCTAACGTTACAAATAAACTCTACAAGCCAATAAGGTGAATCAACTTACCTGAACAGTTCATTTTCCAATGCATATTAAAAAAATCGCTGATCATTGTCAATTTTTACCAAAAACGCATTTTGCTCAACTAATTACATTACATCTAAACTTCAGTAACACAATAATAAATCAAAAAGTAATTGCATTTGACGAATGAACACATCCTTTCACCTATAATTCAATTGATTCCTAATCATAATAATCAAAAACCCCAACTTTCAAAAGCTTAACTAGAACAGATATTGATCACCAATCATTTAAAGTAGCAATTGATTCCTAAAGTAAATAGCATGAACTTTTCAAGCCTACTAGGTGAATCAAACTACCTAAGCTGTTCAATTTCCAATTTGAATCATATTATTCACGCTGATCATTTTCATTTCCAATCATTTACCAAAACCGCATTTTACTATAGGGACTAAATAAAATTCACCAAAATTTCACAAACGCCATACTTAATATAAATTCCTAACCGCAATAATCAAAAACCCTAATTTTAAAAAAACATATGCAGTAGACGTCTCCAAAGTCAAAGAATTCAATCCACAAAACCATAATTATAAAAATAAAAAAAATAAAAAAAAACAAGAAGAAGAAAATTCAGCAATTTAAAACAAAAGAGAGTGTAGAATTAAACGACCTTGTTGCGAATAGCAGTGGATGGCGAAGAGAGAGAAGCGAGAACACGAGGAAGAAGCCTAGCCAGTAAGCTTTCGAGTTTAGAATCGTCGCAAAAAGCTAAATTAGTAAGCATTCTATCCAGCATTTCTTCTATGTCGTTGTCAGACATCGCCGTCACAGTCGACAACACTGTCGAAGATGATGGTGGTGGTGACGATGATTCCGCCATTGATTTTCGCTTCAGCTTTACTTGCAGGATGGGTGTTCGTCTTCCAGATAGTTGTGTCTTGAGAAGGAAGAATACTTCGAAGGTTTGTTAATAAAGAACGGGAATTGTATATATATCATTGTAATTTATATGGGTTGTTTGGCAAATGTCATTCGCTCCTAGCGGATTCACTTAGCTTCTTCTATTAGTCAAAATTGAGTATAATTCAACTCGATCGAAAAAATAAAAATTGAATTAGATTGTTAAGATTAAATACACATAAATATTGAAATTAATTCGATATGAGATATTATATTTAAAATTTGTCTGAACACTTAAATATACATCTCTAATTTTAAAACAAATAATGAGTTTTATTTATAACCTTAACAAATAAAACACATTGCAAACCTCTTGAAATGAGACAAGTTTTTGAAACTTTTTCTTAGTCCAACGAATCATTAAGATAAGTTTTTAGAAATTGTATAGTCTAAAATGAATATGTTTGAAAAAACCTAAAGTAGAAAATGAATAAATATTTACTTTATTTTTAAGGTTGGGAAGTTTATATAACTACTATAGTTGTTCGAATGATTAAAATTCATAAAAGTTCCTTATAGCTTATATCATAAAAGAGAAAATTCAAAAATGGAAGTGGGTTGTGGCCTGTGGGCAACCCCGACCACCTTTGGCTCTGTCATGTTGCACGAAAATTTCAACATTGTCCTTGCTTATAGTGACAATAAATGCAAATGTTCGAGCATTAAAAGAGATAAATAAAATCTTACATGTAAAAGAGTTGCTTAGTGGCATATAATGTCCCATATAAACATTTTAATTGAGTTGATTAACAATTAAACAATATCATTGAATTGATAAATGTATATCTAGAATAATTTAATAATTTTTGTAAAATTAAATATAATACAATTTTTATTTTATTTACCATTAACTTATTTATATGTTAGGATTACAACAAGAAATACCATAAGGATCTCCATGATAGTAGCATTCACCCCCATTTTGATAACCATTATCCACACAATAGTTAAAGCATTGATTTCCCTACGACAAATATTTGCATGATGCAAGGCATGTATAAAGTACTTCATATCCTTTCTTTGTTCTTATTTATATGCTGAGTGAGAATTTTTATACAATCTAATAGCAATAACTTTAATCATTAATATCTCGAATTACATATATTTAAAAATTATAAAAATTTAATATTTAAAAGTCTTATATACATTAGCTTTAATTGGACTGTATTTTAAAGTTGGTGGAACTTATTTCATGCAAATTTCAAATTAGGAATTGATTATGTGAGCAAAGATAGACAAGAGAAATATGAATAATTCTTTGGATTGTTTTTGCATAAAAAGTAAAACTCTCTATACATATATGATATGTATGATAAATAAATAAATAAATAAATAATAAACCAAATGCATACAAAGAGCTTTGAAAATTACGTGTATATATAAGAAAATAGCAAAAGTATTGTAAATCAAATGAATATATGGCTCTAACACTAACAAATTTCTTCAAACTAGAAAATCACTAAATGAAGATCAAGCAAAATCCCATAGTCACGCTAATAAAAATTAATTTCAAATTAGGGATAAAACCAATTGCTTTGTTTTTCTTCTTCCCATCATCTTCCTCATCATCACTAGTACTAGAACTATCCTCCGATGAGGGGGGCACGTTTTTAGGATGACTAAAATCGGAAGATACTATAGTATCTGGTGCTGCTTGATCATCTCCAGAATCGGAATTAACAGGCCCAGGGGCAGATTCTTCCCCCGAGGTAGGTCCTACAGCAAAGTCAGGGTTGTCCCTAAGACTTGGGGGCAACCCTTGGCCATGAGTCACGTTGATGGAAAATTTTTGACCATTCATGCATTGCTCCCCATCATAGTCACCCGAGAAAAAATATGTAACACCTTCTTTCATAAGCGGAACCGCTACAGTAATAGGACGTACAACGGTAGAATTGGGATCAATGTTCGACCATATTACATTGTCATCCCCTTGAGCATCACAAGAAGTATATGTAGTAGAGTTGAATGTTTGGATCACTGAGTGATTGCTATCCGTGTTGAAAACTGTAATTTGTGTGATAAAATTGTGTTAGATATACGCAATTATGCACTCTAAGTCACTAGTCAAAAAAAATCTTCTTTATATCTAAAGTTGTATATGTAAACTCTCTTCACATGAAGAGTAATCTAGCTATTCTATTGTTTATTACTATGGTATCATTGTATTAGGGCCATGTTCCTTATAAAAAGTGGTTATGTTATTGAAAGTAATAATCAACTACATTAGTAAATGCCTAAATTGTGTTATTCGCATGTTAGGCTTACTTCATGGGTCATGTAGTACAAGTATAGCAATAGCAATAAAGTTTGACTTTATATGGCCTAAATTCTAAAGACACCTAACATGGAGTGATTCCAACAATGGCCCAACAATACTTGCATTCACAAGACAAGTATCATTCAATTTTCTATTGAAACTTTTTTTTCAATTTTTGATTCTTTATCACTTTTTTGTTATCTCCTTTTACTTTTTTGTTTTTGTGTGAATTTTTTACAAGTTGATATTTTTATATTTGTTTTGAGGTTAATTTGATGTAAAATAATAATGAATGGAGCGACTAATTAATTAATTCATATAATTGATACGTTTATGATATTTTTGAGATTTAAGTCAGCATAATAACACATAAAACTTCTTTTAACTCACTATCTAAATGAAATATTAAGTTTCTCAAGAAAAATTCGATACAATATTAAATCATTAGTACTTTATATGTAAAATTATAAATACTTTATACTTCACTATAAAATTTATTATAAATTGAGTAGAATACAATAATTTGTTACAAATAGAGTAGAAAAGACTTGAGACAAGATAAAAAATAAATAAAAATTTTGCATTTACTTCAATTTAACTCAATAGTGCATATCCTTTCAAAAAAAAAATATAAAAAAATCAATAGTTCATATAATTTTAGATCCAAAGTTAAAAGTTAAAAACTATTAAATGACATCCCAAAAATATAACTTGTTAATGAGGTAATTATTACTTCAACCTATTAATATTAATTTTTGATAAAATAGTTTTTCACTCTAAAAATTTTCTATGTATTGGAAAGGAAAAAATAATGAAAAAAGTAAAATCCAAAACTATAATAAAAATTTATGATTTAGAAACTAAATACTTTTGAAGTTTGTAATAATTAATTTATGAACTTTTTTTGGTTGTTGAAATGAGTTAGTTTATGATTTGAACATCATGATACAATATTTTTAAAACATGCAATACAGAAAACCCATGATCAATTTCTACTATAAACTTTCAAAACATAATCCAAAATTCAAAATTTATCAAACTTTGTTATCAACCCGACTTTATCCAAATTCGAAATGAATTTAAAATTATATAAAACAAATGTATATACAAAATTTGATTTTGAATACATGACCTGAATGAATACATCTAGTTCAAAAAATCAAAAAAAATTCTAAAAATTTAGAACATAAAAAACTCATGAAATTAAATCTTGGATTTATGATGGGTTTATGTTAATCTCATTAAACATAATAATTGATCAATGAATTATATAAAATAAATACTTAAAAAAAAAAGATACAAAGAAAAAAGATAGGAACTTACTGAGAAAATCACCCAAAGAGAAAGATTTAGTAGAAACCCAATGATCAAAATCAAGACCAGGTTTAGCAAGTTTATCAAACCAACCTAAAGAATCCCCAACTGTGTAATTCTTGTAAGCTTCAGTAGTTGGAATTGTTGGTATTATGATAATACACATGAAAAACAGAGCAAACCAGAGCATATCTTGAATTACAATGCTCTGTTTCATCATTTTGTATTACTATCTACTCTTACTGTGTGTTTAAATTTTGTAGTTATTGGTTGGGACTTGGGTCTATGCTTTTATTTATGTAGTACTCTCTAGTCCTAATCCCTATGAGGTAGATATAATATGATAAGATTTGCATTATTTTTATTTTTGACTATGATTTATAATTTTTTTAATTTTTATTTATACATATATTTAATTTATGATTTGGTCTCATTTATATATGTTTTTTTTACCTTTTTTATAAATTATGGTTTCTATACTTTTTTTATTAATTTTATTTAATAAGTATGTTTTAATATCTATGATTTTTTATTTTTTTCTATTAAATTTATTATTCAATAAAATAATATATTTAGTATCTAAAAAATTCTAATTTTCTTAATTCCGGTAAATATTCCTCCACCTAATTAAGGAACGGAGGGAGTAGAAGTGGAGTAAGTCTTAGTAAATAACGGTAATTTGTGAAGTTAACAAATCACCCTCATGTGATAAGATTTGATAAGGTGAGAGTTTAGTGATTTTAATTTATTTTTTTAATTTTATTTATTTTAATATTATTTTTTTGTCTTTTATGATTATTTACAAATCACGATAATTGATTAACAATAATGGAGTATAAGTTTATTAATAGACTGACAGATGAAGTAATCTGTATCAGGAGTACTACAGTCTACAAGAATAAAGAGCATGGAATTTTGTACCTGCCACATTGCCAGCTTTTAAAGGGTGTTGTGTTACCCCAACTCTCAACTCATCCAAATACATGAATTTTACCATTTGGGGTGTTTGGAAGAAAAAAAAAATTATGACTTGGTGAAAAATTATGTTTATTGATGGATGAATAAGATATATTTATGTTGGATTTTATTATCTTTGATATTTATTAGGAATGGATAGTAATTTGATAGGTAGATGTAACTAGGTTTATTGTAAGTGTTTTTTAGATGTTAGCACTTTTGCTTTTTAATTGGTATGTTTGACCAGCTAAAGGTGTTAGATATTTTTTTAGTTTTTAATCAAACAATAATTGTTTAGAAAGATGTTTGATAGAGTAAAAAGCTAACAGACTAATCTTTTTATTTTGGCTTATAAATCAGAGTCATTTACTTTCATTTCTTTTTTTTGTTTTTTGACAAATCAATAAGTTAAAAACTAACTTAAAAAAATATTTGGTATTTACCAAATACTCCATATAGCTTTTCTAATCAATTAATTTCTATTAATTGTCTATATTTTTTTCATGATGAAAATCTCTTAGAGACAAGAGTGAAAAAGATGGGAGAGGAATATGCATATAGATGGTGAATTGGGAAAATTAAACCTCTATTACAAATGTGGAAGCTAGAAAAAATTTTCAACCCTAAATCTATTCATGATACACAATTGCTCTGATTAATCTTTGTTAAGAGATGGTGTTGATAAAACGTCCACATGTGATCTCATATCGGTTTTTTTGTGAAATGTTGATTAACATATAAGTTTGGTGGACTACCTTTCTACTACTATATAGCATTTATAAAGAATCTCATCCATTTTGTGTAATCAACTCTTTTCTTATGTGTGCTTGTAGACACGAACCCACTAATGATTAGTCGCGGACTTATCATCCACACAAGCCCACAAGGATTTGCCATGGTATCAAAGCCATGTTCCTGACTCTTCACGAGTTCATAAAATCTAGTGGGTTTACATGTGTGGAGTTAGAGTGTTCAGAAAATGTCAACATGTGATCTTACATCGGTGATTTAGTGACATAACAATTAGAATATGACTCATATATAAGGGAAAATGTTGAGGAAATACTCATATGTGTTATAGTATAGGAAATTTAGTGAAATGTTGACAGACATATAGTTCTCACATGTGTACTTATATCGATAATTTAGTAAAATAACTAGCATATAAAATAAGATTGATGGACCATTAACCTCATCAAATTTTTGTGTAGATCATATATATGAAGTTATTTAAAGTCAGTGGGATACATGATATTAATAAGTGTTGCAAACGATTAGGAAAAGAGAATATTTCTTTGTTTTTTATCAACTTAACTAAATGATATCTTACACAATTTTTTATTAATATAACCTTAAAAATATATGAATCAAAAACAACTATTGGTATACTTGATGTTTCAAAATGGTATAATACTTGATAATGATAAGTGATAACAAATACTTTTCTCTTAGCTTAATGTAGTTGGTAAGGAGAAAAAATGACCTGCCGACAAAAGTATGGTGCGATGGAACATCTATACAAGTCAACAATTTTGTGACAAGGTGAGATAGAATTTAAATTGTTGATTTCAACACAATTATTAATTTAAATTTTTTATTTTTTTTTTCACAATTTAAATTTATTTTTTAACTAATTACTTTAAACGTTCAATTGTTCATTTTAAAGCTTAACATAACTTTTGTCCACCAATGGCTTAAATTGCCTAATCAAAGTCATGACTACTCTTTTATCATAAAGTTGTCAATTTAAAGATTTTTAATGTCATGATATATATTGCTATACTAGGCCACCCAAAATAAGATCTAATCATTTTTTATTTTATCATATTATTATTATTATTATTATTATTATTATTAGTATTAGTATTATTAGTATTATTATTATTAGCAATTTAAATTCCTTATCCTATTTTCTTTTTTTAACGTACTAAATAATATAGCTATCTAATTATTTCAATATTATAAATATGTAATTACTCGAGCTAATTTACTTTTCTGTTTTGCATTAAATTACGATGCTTTGCTGTAAAAATTTTTTCACCTCAATAATGTAAAATAAGTAGGACAGTACGATAATATTCTCTTTAATAGTCATATGAACGTCTAATTGATGAGATTCTTTGGAACAATAATGCATCGATCAAGATAAGCTGGTGGTGCATTGGTGATTGAAGAAACATGCAAGTATACATCTGAACTTGCAACAAAAGCTGGCAACATATATTAAGTTGTATAAGTAAACAAATTTATGGTGGGATCAGGTTGAAATAACCAATCATTTTAGACCACAAAGCATTTTGGATCATGTGTACAACCCATTTATATTAATCTCATGTACTTGTTAATTGTTATGATTAACCTTGGTTATTATTGGAGATAATTCATTATTAAAAGTTGTTAAATATTACCAAACTTTAAGATATTATATTTGTAAATCTAATGAATTATTTATAATAAAATATCGTCAACGAATCAACTCAATCAAAAGCTTAAACTTATGGCTGAGGCCAAGATATTTTTTATACTCTAACATGTTTCTTTACACAAGAGCCCTTTGGAATAGAAGTGTGTATATCGATACAACACAAGTTCTCCTCATGTCAGGTACTAAAATTCAACTTTGAATGAGGGTGGTTGAGATTCGAACCCATGATGCCATGATTTCTTGTCACGCTGACTTCTGATAATATGTCAAGAAGCCAAATCAACCAAAAATTTAAGCTCAAAGCCTCAGAATATATTATATATAATCTAACAAATATTTAAAATTAAGGTAAGATAAATAATTTTAATAACTTTTCTATTGTATTTGTTTAGAAGAGAGTAGGCTCTATCATAGAACTTACAAATTTGATACTTATAAATCTAATTCTTAGATTAGACTTCTAATTTCAACATTTCATGTTAGAAAGTCAACGAACTTTTCCCACAAACTTAGTCAAACAGTCGAATTAAGCTAAGGCTAAAGTTGGAAAGTGATCACAACTCACATGTAAACTTATTAAGTTATTGTTATCAACTCCTTTCAATTTTTTTTTTCTTTTACTTTTTACATTATTTTTATATAAATTTTAAATTCTTAATATTCCTAAACAAACATCATAGTACTTTGGTACTTCCCCTATTTTGATTTTCTAACTATCAAAGAATTTTGTACAAAATTTAAAATATTGATATTTTTGTGTTAAAATAATAAATCCTTAAAAAGTTTTGTGTAAAATTTAATGAAGCATGGAGTAGAAAAAAAAGTGTGGGTATAAATATACATATAAATAGTTAATTTTTTTTCAAAAATAATACTGTAATGAATAATTTGAAACAAATCAAAAAGGAAGATATGGCATGTATAATGAATAATTAAACAGAAAATATTATGTAATAAAAACTGTATATTAAAAAGAATTTAACAAGATTACACATGAATATATTTTAGTTTCTTATCATCATCATCATCCTACTCAGTATATCTCACTCATAGAAAACTAAGGCCAGGGTCTGAAGAGGGAAAGACGACGACAACTCATACCCATAAAGAAGAGCGCGATCAAAAAAGTCATCAAACTCGAGAAAGACAAAAAAAGACGTGATGACACGTCAAATATATATTTATTTTAGTTTCTTAGATGTTTCTTATTTAAATTTCTTTATCCAATATTAAAATCATTAAGGAGTAAAGTATCGGAGTGCTAAAAAAAGCTGAAAACGTCGGTGGTTGTATGGAACAATGAACTTTTATTATGCGAGTATGTGACCATAATAAATCTTGTTACAAATATCAAGGCCCAATTGATGCTTTTGGTTCCCAAATTCATGTGATATGCTATAAATATCTACAAACTTAAATAGAATTAATTTACAAATCAAAACCTCCAAAAGGAGGAAAATTGTTTCTTTCAAGATATTCTTAGTTAGGCATTAGGCCAATTACAATAAGGATACATTGAGAAATAGGAAGATATAAAAAGTGTTGGCAAATCCATCACACAAACAAAAGGGAACAATAAGAGGAATATAGCTAAATAATTCAAGCAAACAAGTTTGACAATTTGCTATGGGTTAATTTTTTTATAGGTTTTTGACTTATTAGTTCACTTTTTTAAAAAAATATCAATAATTATTACATATTTTTTGGTAAAAATCTCCTTAAACAGCTAACTTATCCAGCCAGCTTAAAAACCAACAAAAAAACTAAAATTTTCTTAGTGTTTGCACTCTCCTCTTAAGTGTTTGAGATGTTAACTCAGCTTCTGGAGTAAGTTTCTCCCCCTTTTTAGTGGTGCTCTCTTTTACACTTTAGCCTGAGTTTTATTTTTCAGATGTGTTCAACATGTTCACACAATTCACGGGACAAAAATTTAGACGAATCTATTCCTTAACATTCCTCAAATTCATAATATATGCTAAATGCAAACATTTCGTATTCTATGAGACCATCTCACTATGAAACCGACTTGTACAATCAGTCCCTTTTCAGTTTGAATCATTTTATGATTGTAAGGAATCATTTTAATGTTGTAAGTAATTAATTTAAGTCTGATAGTATATATTAATTCAGCTCAATTAAAATAGTCTTACCACAAAATCGTCTTATATAAGAATTTGTGAAATGCCATTTAGAGTTTTAGACAGATCAAGCCCAAAATGAGTACACACAGTGTCGAGGTAAAGAAAACTACTTGGTTTTTACAAAGGCAAGGATGTTTGCTTTTAAATACTTAGCTTACAGGGATGGAACTGCATAACTTTGATTCCTGGCATTCTTAATTTTTTTAAACCTAATGGAATCTGCTTTAAGCCTAATGTTATTATATTTTCCTTAGGTTCAAGAAAATTGGTTTGATTCTTCGTAATCATAACTTCGATTACTTACTTGAATTTAACAAGCTAAAATCTCATCGTTTTTCCCAATAAGCCTCACTATTATCCCCTAGATTTTTCAACATATTTCTTTTCTAAACCTGAGAAGCTTTTAGTCACATTGAAGCAAATTACACAAAATAGTAGACGAACTTACAATGAAAAAAGTTAATTCTAATTGACTCGTTATTACAAACATCATTTACAACTGCTTCATATAAAAAGCACTAATAATTGAGATGTTCATAATTCAAAACCAAAAAAAGTAGTACTAAATATTTAACTCCTACAAAAATTGGACTCCACACAAAGAAGTGAAAGAACATGGAACAAATCGTAATTATCAAGCAAGTTCACAACACACAGCCACAGGTCATGGTATAGCAACAGTGTAGACACTGCAGAAAGGTCATCACTGACAACGACTATCTATGCCACATTACAAATTTGCAAGGAGCCTAACAAACAGCTATATGTCATGTAATTAGAAGGGCAAGAGAACAGCGGATTTGAGCACATCACAAAAAATGGTTCTAATAAAAATACTAAAGTTATAAGCTAGAAAGGAAAACAGGGCATTTTTCCTACTCGAGATTGTATGAATCAAGGAGGAACACAGGGAAAAATCCGCTCTAATGCTCGTAGTCGTCGTCAACTTCATCTTCGTATTCCAGGTCCTCATCGGCAGTGGCATCCTGATACTGTTGGTACTCTGACACAAGATCGTTCATGTTGCTCTCAGCCTCGGTAAATTCCATCTCATCCATACCTTCCCCGGTATACCAATGCAAGAAAGCCTTTCTCCTGAACATAGCAGTGAACTGCTCGCTCACACGCCTGAACATCTCTTGAATGGAAGTCGAGTTTCCGATGAAAGTAGAAGCCATAGAGAGGCCAATAGGCGGGATGTCACAAACACTAGACTTCACATTGTTGGGGATCCACTCAACAAAGTAGGAAGAGTTTTTGTTTTGAACATTAATCATCTGCTCATCAACTTCCTTAGTGCTCATTTTACCACGGAACATAGCTGAAGCAGTGAGGTAACGTCCATGGCGAGGATCTGCAGCACACATCATGTTCTTAGAATCCCACATCTGTTGGGTGAGCTCGGGAACAGTTAGTGCACGATACTGCTGGGACCCACGAGATGTGAGTGGGGCAAAGCCAACCATGAAGAAGTGAAGACGAGGGAAGGGAATCAAGTTCACAGCAAGTTTGCGGAGGTCAGAGTTCAGCTGACCAGGGAACCTCAGGCAGCAAGTGACACCACTCATGGTAGCAGAGATCAAATGGTTCAAATCACCAACTGCAAACAAGAAATTTTGTTAATATTATATGGCATCGGAAAAGAATATACAGCTAACATCAAGATACCAATGGACAAAGCGCTAAACATATACTCACAGCTAGGGGTAGTCAACTTGAGAGTCCTAAAGCAAATGTCATAGAGAGCCTCATTGTCAAGTACCATACACTCATCAGCATTTTCAACCAGCTGGTGGACAGAGAGCGTAGCATTGTAAGGCTCAACAACTGTGTCAGAAACCTTTGGTGACGGGAACACAGAGAAAGTAAGCATCATTCGGTCAGGGTACTCCTCTCTGATCTTTGAAATAAGCAATGTACCCATACCAGACCCAGTTCCACCACCAAGTGAATGGCAAACTTGGAAACCTATAAGAACACCCAGACATAGCATAAGCAAATAATCCAACAAGTTTTATGATTATATCAGAGTGTAACTACATGAATCCACTGAAATTGTCTGAAAAAAATGTCAATTATGAACAATTTCACATAAAAATACAAAAAAAGGATTATATACCTTGGAGACAATCACAGTTCTCAGCCTCTTTCCTAACAACATCGAGAACTGAATCAATAAGCTCTGCTCCCTCAGTGTAGTGCCCCTTGGCCCAGTTATTTCCAGCACCTGACTGTCCAAATACAAAGTTATCGGGGCGGAAAATCTGGCCATATGGCCCAGTCCTCACACTGTCCATGGTACCAGGCTCCAGATCCATGAGCACAGCACGAGGGACGAATCTCCCACAGGAGGCCTCGTTGTAGTAAACATTGACTCTCTCAAGTTGAAGATCAGAGGTCCCACTGTATTTTCCAGTTGGGTCAATGCCATGTTCAGCACAGACAACTTCCCAAAATTTGGATCCAATTTGGTTTCCACATTGTCCACCCTGAATGTGAAGGATTTCTCTCATCTTTGACCTGAAACCAAACAGAAAACCATACTTTAGCATAAGATCGACGTGATCAATGACTAGTTCAATTGTTTATCAGCTGATATGCTTCTATCTAATATCTATCTGTCGTTGCCAAAAAATTTAGCAGAATGTTGTAAAAATCAGGTTGACCATCAATGCGCCTTTAAATGAGTTCGAAGTGTATAGGAGACGACTAGATTGCATTAGTTTCTGTGAATAACTTGTAGACATTTATTTATTGATTCATTTATTTATTGATTTATTTTATTAGCAAATAACCATTACGTATTTATCTGAACCTGAAACCACAATGTACATCACGGTTAACTAACCACAATATTATTCAAATATCTCAGATCACAGAAACCGACACCAAAGTTTTCATTTAAAACCATAAACATCTTATTAGGTTTATCACCAACTTTTACAATCAGATCTGAGACTAAAACTTATCAATAATGAACTTCATTCCAATAAATCACGAATTTCTTATTCATGACGTTGTTCTGAAAAGAGGACATTAGCTCACACTAGCCCAACAGTACTTGATAGAAAGCTCAAACTAACTAGTAAAACTTTATTTATTGATTGATTTATTAGTAATAACCAGTAAACATTGAACGTGAAACCACAACGTACATCTGTTTTGCAGCGATAAATTTATCCAAATATCACATCTAAGATCACAGATTAAAAACATGAGCATGGACATTTTTATAGAATATATAAGCTTTTAAATTCAAACGTAATCAAAAGTCAAAATAAGCATGATTAAAAAAGAAAAGCCAGTTTTGAACCTAATAAGCAATCAAATTCAAACGTATGAGCTCAAAACATAAATCGAAAGTAAATACGATCAGAAATTCAAAAAAAAACCAACCATTTTCAAACAGAATAAGCATTTCAGTTACATCGCATATGCTAATAACATAAATCGGAAAAGAAAAGAAGCATAGGTATGTAAAAGGCAATTTTTGGGAAAGAACATAAATCTGAAGTAAAAACAAGCACAGATTCAAAACATATTTCATTTTAGAATTTAGAACTGAATAAGCATTCAAATTCAAATACAGATGTTCAAAAACAAAGATGACTACAAATCGGAAGTAAAAAAGAACTAGCATAGATACAAAAATGGTACATTAGAAATAAAATTCAAATTCAAATTCATAACAGAACAAAAATAAGTCGAAATAAGAAGACTTACAGAGAATGTCTCCGAAAATTTCCGCAGAAAAATGCGAGACTGTTGAGAGAGAAAATGAGAGCAGGAAAACAGAAGTAGAGAAAGAATGGATTAGAGTAGAATATGAAGAACCCTAGATTTATGGCTAAATAAGATGAGATGCGAGTGAGATTTTTTTAGGGGGGTTTCTTAGAATAAAACTGAGTTATAGATCTGACGGTTAGAAACGTTTCCCTCCGTTCTTCAGCATCGCCGTTGGATGCCGACTGGACTGTTTTGATTGGACGATGCGGATTTAGTGTGAGGAAGCTTTGATTTTTATATGCACATATGGGGTGGGGTCCACAATGTACTGGTTGTCAGTTCAAAATTTAAATTTGATAGTGAAATTACCAAAAAGCCTTCAGAATTTTTCTGTTCATGTGATTTTTACATGACGTTATGGCCTTATGGGTCCCACCTTGCTTCAACTCGTCCGTGTTCATTTGAATTATTAGATTAATTTCAAATCAGGTCTTTTAAATCAGTTTAATATTGAATTTTTGGTTCATATTTAGTTTTACATTTTCTAAAATCATTTTCGTTTTCGGTTACAAGGTCGAGTAAATATTGGATTGTTGGGTCTGTTTTAGACACCTCTTATACACTATATTATCGTGCAATATTGTTAATTAATTACTTGATCAAAGTTAATTCACAACCGGATACGCCATATATGCGTTTGTTCAGATAGTGAAAATTGTAATCTGTATTAGATATCTCGAATCTAATGTTAAATAGCGGTTTTCTTCGTGACACTTTGAATTGCCAAACAAGTGGAACCATTGCCAAATAAAAAAACAGTGTAAATTAAGTGAAATATATCAAAATATATGGTAATCTCTTTATTTCTTTTCCATCTTAAAATGATATCCCAAGACCCAACACATCCTTACAAATAGAAATTATATATAAAGGAATGAGACTTGACCCTTAAAACTTGAAACATACTCCATAAATCAATGTGACTTAATATTGAAACAAAGGAGCACTCCTAGTATCTTATGAAGTAGGAAAGGGGACAAAAAAAAAAGGTTAGAAAAGTTATCACATGATAGAGCAATCTCATTCCATGTGACTTGCCAGCTTACTATACTAGTGAGTAATGAGTAGTGTGAGTAGTAATGACCACTCTACTTCAAAGCTCATTCCATTTCTTCCAACAAGTGTCCAAATGGACCAAATCTCATCTTTTTCCTTTTAGTTAAAGTTCACTCACCTTCAAGGCCAAGTATCACTCGTACTTCATCTGTCCCACACATACACTATAGTTGTGCTTTAATTTCAAATCATTTTATTTTCTTTTTAATGTAAATGTTAATTCATTACCGAATATCAACTTTAATTTGTTAAAATAACAACTTAAATTAGTTATACCAACTTTGTTGAGTTAAATTCTCAACTTTATATAGGTTAAAATAGCTTATAGAGCGCGCATTGGTTTTTAAACTTTTTTTAAAAAATTGCAAAATGTTAGTAAGTTGGGTCTGAAGAGTCGTCATTTGTAAGAGACAAGCTAATTGTAATATTATGATGATTGATGTGAATAATATATAGGATAAGTCCTGGGATTTGAGAAGCTTAGGGCAATACATTTGTTGGACATTTAGAGTATATAAAAACCTAGATTATATATATATATATATATATATATATATATATATATATATATATATATATATATATATATATATATATATATATATTACATACTAAGTATAGTAGTCGGACAATATGCAATACATAGAAAGTCCAAAATATGCCTAATAAATAAAAATGCAAATCAAAAAACAGTGGGAAAAGCAGCGGTTCATTGCCTATAAGAGCCGTCGCTTGTTGAAAGCAAGCTCACAAAATGAGACAGAATCCAACGCGGAGTCGGCTTTATTGGCAACGACTCGTTGCCAGGCAAGTCGCCTGTCCCCTGTCATGTTTTTGCAATTTTGTTAGTTTATTTCGTTAGTGCTGTTAGTTATCAATCATCTTTAATGTATGATGACTACTTCTAGTGGTTAATAATGATGAATCATTATATTGATTCATTGATAAGCTTTGGTGAATTAACTTTTTGGTTCATAGGTTTGTTTGATGAAACACACTTATTTCATAAGAAGGCATTGTTTGACACTTTACTCTATAAATAGAGAGAGTATGCAAAGGGCATTCCACTTATCATTCTAAATATATTTTCTGAATTTATCTATGAACATATATTGTTCATAATTCTCTTTTGCATGTTGTGTATAAAGAGAGCTATAAACTCTTTATACATTATCAAAGTTAATTATCCATCTATAACACTTGTCTTTACTTTGCAATGTCCTTTGTGCTAGTATATTGTTGTGTAGGTTGTATCTCATTATGAATTTCATTATCATCCCAAGCATCTTTTGTGGGAGAAATATTACAATAGGAAAGTATATGAACTCCTTCTATAAATATTGAGTTTCCTAGCGACATTAATTGTGGCAATCTTATCTTCATGGTATTCATTTTCGTGACCTGCAAAGCAATGAGTTCCCTTGCCATCCACACAAGGAAAATACAAATCAATTTGTTTTATTTGTATTTGCATTATATTTCCAATGACATCAATTATAGGTTTTTAACTATTAAATATACTAATATGAACCCTAATACAACATCTATTTTCTAATATTTATTGATGGGCTTAGGGCCCTCTTGACCCCTTATAGGGTCAATCCTAATTATATATACCAAACAAAATATGCAATTATAGTACTCCACTAATCAAGCTAAATAAATTCAATTAGTTGACTAGCTTCTTACTTAATTATCATCAAGAAGGGTCAGACAAACAAATTAATATGATGATAAGTGCCTTGCCTTCTAATTGATTGATCTATTTGCAAATTAACTACTTGTGTACTATTATAGCTCAAATTGTCAACTGTTTTTTCTTGAGTGGCATCATTGAATAATCAAGGCACCAAGCAATTATATACACTTAGCTATATTTATTTGCAAAAGGTTAGAGCATGAAAATGGAAGATTAGGTGAAAATTAAATTCTTTATCTTATATAAAAAAAATGATATTTACTTTAACCGAGAAAAAACTTAAATTTTAATTTAGGTACAATTAAGCTTTTTATATCAAACCCATTGAGCAACTAGACAAGGACTTCTAAAGTTGGGATATCAAACATCTACTTCTACTGTCCTTTAGTAATGATAATGGGAATTTAGGTAGAAATCGATTGGAAAACATCTACAACTATTAGCTTAAGATTTTAGTTTAATTGATCCGTTGACATGCTATTAAAAACCAACATGATAAAAGATTACAAATTTAAATCTCATTTGCTCCTTGTCAATCCAAGTGAATATATTAGTGTCATGTATGATAATGAATTCGACATGTATTGCATCAATACTTCTATCTTAAAAGGCTTTCGTAGGTACGAACAATATAACATATCATATTGTAGACCAGACCAACACATATCCTTTGAGTGCACTTTGCTAATTTGTGCACACCCGAGAAAAATCCTAAGAAGCACGCTTAACTATGGAGTTCTTAAAAAGTAGGCTCTCTTCAAAAATAGATGCACCTTATTGATATGTGTTGTTTATCAATCATTTTTAAAGCTCAACCCAAGGTATCACAATGAGGCTATGGGTGTACCATCATCAACGTAAGCTTTTGATCGAATTTTTCATTTATCAACGTTCCATCACGAGACTGTCTCATTATGAGATGGACCCATACAATCAGTCTATTTTTTAACTGATACTCTAAAACTATAAGTAGTAAATGATCACTTTAAAATTATAAACCATCATTTTAAAACTATAAAAAACGATCTCGTTAAAGTGATAATTGGTTACTTTAAAATTTTAAGTAATCACTAATACTCCCTCCGATCTTTTAATTTAGTCCCATTTCCTTATTTGGCAAAACCTTTGAATTAGTCCCATTTCTATTTTTGGCAATCCTTTTTTACTTAAATACCCTTAGTTCACACAAGTAATTACGAATATACCCCCATATACCTTACTTACCCAACTACCCTTCACTACTTATCCTTCACTACTTACCCTTTACTATTTACCCTTTTTAATGGACCCCACACAACCCTTAATATCCGTGCCCAACCTATATGGGACTATATTGAAAGATCGGAGGGAGTATAAAATAACAAGTAAATAATTTAAAACTAAAAATATATATTAAATAATCCAATAAAAATAATCTCAACTTAAAATCCATTCATTTTAAATTTGTGAAATATTTTTTTGATATACAATCTCAAATTATTTCTACGATGTCCCCTAAAGATTAGCAACGTAGTTAGAATATGTAATTCTACTTTAGGATTTTCCCTCCAAAACCATCCACGCTATCTGCAAAATTACAGTCTCACATTCTGAATTCTGACCTTCATAAAATCTGTTCGATGATCAAACATTCTCGTTATCTTCCTCTGATTCCTCAATTCTTTCTCCATTCCAAACAACAGTTTTCATCCCTAATTTCATCATCATCAATCTTTCTTCTACCTTCAAATTCCATCGATTTACTCCCTCTAATTTCTTCATCACAATCTCTTCAACAAACCAAACAATCACACGCTTTAGCACTCGTTTCTGGGCTTCTTCCTTCTAGTATATCTCTTTCTGCTTCTCTTATTCTAAGCTATGCCAAGTTCAATCAACCCAATTCATGTAAATTTCTCTTTGAGAAATCTGTTTCATATTGCAAGACATCATTTTTATGGAATACCCTTTTGCGAAGCTGCACTATTTGTGGAGTTTTTGATGTTTTTTGTTATTATAATCATATGATTGAAATTGGGCTCAGGCCTGATGATTACACTTTTCCTTCTGTTATTAAGGCTTGTGCTGATCACTGTTTGTATAAAAAGGGAATAGAGATTCATGGGTTTCTGATTAAAGTTGGTTTTAATAAAGATTTGTATGTGTGTAATACCCTTTTGTTGTTTTATAGTTGTTGTTGTGCTTTGGCGAGTGCTCACGATGTGTTTGTTGAAATGCGTGAGAAAGATGTTGTTTCATGGAATACTATGATTGGAGTGTTTTCTGATAATGGTTGGTTTAAATGTGGTGTTGAAGTGTTTTGGGAGATGAAAATGTGGTCAGGGTTCCTACCCAATGTGGTTAGTGTTGTGAGTGTTTTGCCAGCTTGTGCTGAACTTAGGGATGTGGGAACAGCAATGGTGATTCATGGGTACGTAGTTAAAGTTGGGTTGATTGGTCAAGTCAGAGTTAACAATTCATTGCTTAATGTGTATGGAAAATGTGGAAGATTGGATGATTCCAAGCGGGTTTTCGATGAAATGGTAGAGAAGAATGCAGTATCATGGAATGCTGTTATTAGCAGTTTTGCTCATGGCAGGCATTATAGTAATGCATTATGTACATTTATGCAAATGATAGAATCAAAGGAGAAACCGAGTGGTGACACCCTCTCGAGTATCTTGCCGGTTCTTGTAGAAATGGAGTACTTTGATGCAGGGAAAGAGGTTCATGGACATAGTATTAGAACGGGTCTTGATTACGATTTCTTTATATCGAATTCTTTGATTGATATGTATGCAAAAGCAGGAGATTCTACTAAGGCTTCTAGCATATTTCATAACATGGGTGTGAAGAATGTGGTCTCATGGAATGCCATGGTTGCTAATTTTGCTCAAAATAGTCTTGAGCTTGATGCAATAGATCTTGTAAGAAAAATGCAGGCGTTTGGTGAAACTCCGAATGGTGTAACCTTCACAAATGTGTTACCGGCTTGTGCTCGAATAGGAGCACTTTCTTCGGGAAAAGAAATACATGCCAGATCCATCCGAAAGCGAGCTGTGGATGATATATATCTTTCGAATGCATTGATGGACATGTATGTCAAATGTGGTGTCCTTGACCTTGCTCAAAATGTATTTAATGTATCCAATCGAGATAAAATTTCATACAACACACTGATAGTTGGCTATTCACAAAACACTGACTGCTTGAAGTCTCTGACGTTGTTTAAAGAGATGGGAGTTATTCGCATGGAGCGGGATACAGTTTCTATTGTAGGCGCTATTTCAGCCAGTGCCAATTCTGCTGCACTGAAGTCGGGGAAGGAGATTCATGCATTTACCATAAGAAGGTTGTTTCACACCCACCTTTTTATTTCCAATTCACTTTTGGATCTTTATATGAAGTGTGGAAAGATTGTCTTAGCTCAAAACATCTTCGAACGAGCGAACAAAAAAGATGTTGCGTCGTGGAATACGATGATTTTAGGGTATGGAATGCTCGGTAAATTTGAAACGGCAATCTCTCTCTTTGAAGCTATGAGGGAAGATACAATAAACCATGATTCAATTTCATTTATAGCCGTTTTGTCAGCTTGTAGCCACGGAGGACTTGTCGATGAAGGGAAGAAATACTTTCAAGAGATGAAGGGTAAAGGACTTATACCAACAAATATGCACTATACTTGCATGGTTGATCTTCTCGGTCGAGCCGGACTAATGCAAGAGATGGTGGAGCTTATTAGAGAACTTCCATTTGAGCCAGATGCCAATATTTGGGGAGCTGTACTAGGTGCCAGCCGAATCCATGGGAATATAGAGCTGGCAAAATGGGCAGCTGAACATCTCTTTGTGCTAAAACCCGAACATTCGGGGTATTATGTGCTGCTGTCGAATATGCTAGCTGAAGCAGAATGGTGGGATGAAGCAACAAGGGTGAGGGAACTCATGAAGTCAAAAGGGGTTAAGAAAGACCCTGCATATAGTTGGGTTCAGACTCGTAATCAGGTTCATGCTTTTCTGGTTGGGGAATCAGCTGACGGGTAGTATAAGCTAGCTAAGGGCTTCTCATTGTTAATATGTTAAAAGGTCGGTAGTATAGTTACTTGTCCGTCCCTTTGATTTTGACCCGTTCTTTATAAAGCTCCTACGTCGCTTGAAGGAATGCGAAAATTCGAAGAGTTGAAATGTGATTTAAGGGGCGGGACAATTTTCCCGCCCTTTGGCATTAGATCCTTTGTACATTGTAGTCACGACATATTTCTCGTTCTTCTATATGTGTAGACTATTGAATAGCCATTTGCAATAACAACATACAGACATGATGTTCAGTTCGGTTACAATAGTATTCCCCTCGGATTACAATAATAAACCTTCGAGATTTTCTATTATATTCTGCATATTTCAATTACTATCTGTCGTCTTCATTTCACACACCTCTGGTATTGTTTGATGGGTGGCCTTGCTTGGTTCATTACACAGTTCCGAACAAAAATCGTCTTCAATCTAATTCCGGAAGCAGAGTTGGTGAAGCCAATTCACCTCTATTGGATAAAAACAAACCAAAAACAAGTCTTTTCATTCTGAGCTGTGCTCTTTATCTGTCTGGCCGGGTTGGTTGGACAGTTGAAGCCTGGGAAATAGTCGATACTCCTGCAGAGACGAAACGAGTTTCCTCCCTGCTACATTTCCTTTGCTTCTCTGTAGTTCCGATAAAGTTCTAAACAACTCTGCCCATGAGAAAGTTCCCCCTGAAGCACTTCGATTCCTGCATTATGACTCCCCGAAGATTAGTAAGTGCCTTCACGAACAAACCCGTTGGCCTATATGTGATCACCACAGAATAACATACAAAGCACAATTTACCTAAAAGCTAGGTTCAGAAAAAATGGGGCAAGGACGAGAAAGAAAAACCTACGTGCAGAAATGTCTCATGAATGGTGACAGATCACAGCTCTACAAGAAGAATCATCGTCAATGATCCATAATCCCAGTTCTTCAAGATGTTTATGCACTGATTCCATGTTCATCCCGGGCGACCATGAGATCATCTTTGTATTTGTCGGTAGCGTTTGATTCCCATCAACTCTCTCAAGTTTCAAAGTAAAGCCGATCTCATCGATAATTTTCAATCTAAGATCGTGATTTACTGCATACTCTTCAACAAAATCCACAAAATTTTCCCCCTTTTTTACCGATGAATCTAGATGAACGAAAGAGTCCATAAAGGCAGCAAATTTCTGCAAGAATCTTTTATGCCAAACTCGGCGAGAAGATGAAGAGCTCCTGACAAAGAAGAAACTGGAGCTCTTACCGACATAGAAGTCGTCTATAGAGTTAGTCGAGTCAAGTTGTGGGTTACTAACGAGTGGAAGCGTGTTGGACGTCATCACCCAACTTCCGAACCCCAAATCTAAGCATTCCTTAATCACATAAGAAATCACGGTTATCTCCTTAATCAATTCGGAACTTGATTTCTTACCAACACTAATGCCGTCAAAGACTTCCTCTATAACAATCATAGGATGCCCTCGTCTCGGAAGATCAAGCAGCAAATCCGATTTTGAGTTAGGGACGATAAAAATGTAATTCTGAATGTTCAGCCTCTCAAAATGGCATATCAAATTCCTTATAACTTCCTCGGAAGATTTCGACAAGCTGATCAACAAGATGGGCTTTTGTTTCCCCATGGTATCAAGTATTCGGCCAATTTCATTGAGTTTCTTTGCAGCTCTACCGGGAAGTATTTGTTTGAAGCAGAAATCATACCATTGTAGGTTACTCAAAGATTGCATTTCCAATATGTTGATATCGTGAGCATTCTCATCCAACAATTGTGAATCTGGCCCAGCTGTTTTCCCGTAGTTAACACCCGTATCTCTGTGAGAGACACTAAGAGCCCTTTCGTGAAGAAAATTCGTGTAGATGTTGAAATAGCCACGGGCATGAATGAATTTGATGAACCACGGGGTCCATATCCTTTCTCCCATCCTTTTGTACCATCCGGTTGTCACCTGCACATAAATTGAGATGGGAACTATTTTACAAACGACGTTGATTTTGAAGGTCCAAGGATAAAGGAAAAGGTGAGAAGAACAAATTTTTTTAGGGTTGATTACCATTCCTTCGAGAACTGGCTTGATGCCCTTTGCCTTATGATCATCGTACCAAAGGCGGAATTCCTTCCAGGGTCTAGGAAAGAGAACCTGACCCCAGGTTCCGACCAACTGGTAGAGGAAGAGTCTGGTTCCGCTGTCCAAGTTGATTTTGTTCCCATGTTTACCTGCAGTTCAATAACGGCACAGAAAATGATGAATTTGTATCAAGAGTTGATTGCTGGTGGCATTTACAGAGGCTTGGAAACAGTCTCTTAAAAGCACAGGCTTTCCTCTAGAAACAATTAAGTTTGATACCTAACATAATTTGTTTCTTTAAGAAGGTTGAATGTAAACGAGAAAATAGACTTCTTCTTTGTTGCCTACTTTTGGTGTAGTCTTTGAGCTATCTGGAAGTAGAGATGTTCAAACCAAACTCGATGACCCGAATCTTACTCAACCTTAAAATCGGACCCAATTTGACATTGCTTCAAAAATAATTTACAATTTTGTAAAAAACAATATGGACACCAAACCCGATTTCAAACCGACCCGAAACACATAACTCGAAATTAACCCGACCTGAATGAACACCTCTATCTGGAAGTATCTCTATTGACAAATATAGCCATTGCTGAACTTTCTATAGGGGTTATTGATTATTAATGTTCAAGAAGCGAGTAGCAAATAGAATATGAAGGAAAAGTAATATAGCCGAGGCATGTAGCCTTTTGAACTGAGTCCAAACAGTTTCTTTAGCAGTTCTCAATTCCAATTTCAATTTTTGACATATCATAGTAATATCCGTCTATATGTCCATCTTTTGTGGAGCCAAAGATATGTAGTTCTTTGGTTTCAGATTGTAATGAATTCTATTAAAATGATTCATCAAATCATAGCTTCTTATCTTTGTGAAGTTGTAGATGATGATTGTTAACAAGAATTAATCGGTAGCAATCTTTTTGTTATCACTAACAAGAGTAAGTTTGTGTATATATAGTCCCCTAAATCCTGTGTACGCAAAAAAAGTTTCTATTCCTACAAAGTCAATCAATTTACTAATTTGAGATTGCCAATGACTTTCTTTTTGTTATCAACGATACGTTCTACGGGTTCCGCCACTAGAAGTTAGGGTTTAAGGCAGTGAGCTGGCAAATGCATATACAATCCTAAAGAAGCTCATATTAACAAAATGTTGGAAATCAATAACTAATTATGTAGTATAATTCTTATGACCCCCTAAAGATGTTTATTATCTGTAACGCGAATAGCATCACTTAAACAGCTTCTAAAAAATAAGCATAATCGACAAACATAAGCCACATCGACGCTCCAGCAAATTCATAAAGTATCTTTGTAAGAAGTTAACCTCTTAACAAAGTTAACAGATAGGTTCACTTGAGTGCTTTGCATTTATATAGATTCATTAGTCTCCCTCGTCCACAAATCTAATGTTTTCATCTAAAATCACGGTCTTCCATCAGGCAACCTAATCCACATATTCTATTAGTCGGAAACCATTGGAATTCTTCGCGAGAAACCCTCTCCCATCAAAGTTGCACTACATATTCAGATAACAACTCATTGAGTAAAAGCAAGGCTGCATCGCATCGGCCGCGTTGTAAAGGTTTTCAAAATAAACGAACCGATATTTCCGCGTCGTAAAGGTGTAAAAAAATCACGTTTGGGCTGTATCAAGGGATATCTTATGATTTCGACTGATATTTAGGTGCTATATTAACCACATCACTTACGTTACCGTATCAGCATTTCGATATCATGATCGGCGACAGTTAACGCAATTTTACACTATGTAACAACTAGTAAACCAGCGATAACATGTGTCCCAATCGCACAGAGAAAAGTGCTAAGAAAGTTATATGTACTCGGGCTAAGCAAGTTCTTACGGCCTAATGCAGAACATCAGCCATTAGCAGCACTAATCATACTTAAGGTAGCTTCTGGTGAATTCCAACACAATAAACAAGCCAAAATTAGATAGCACACTCAATTTAGTTGAACAAACCCACCACAAAATCCACATCAACTTAAGCTAAATTTTGATGAACAATATTACATCATTCTATGAAACAAACCAGTTAACCTAATTTTCAACATAGTCCTTCCCAAACAAGTAGCTTGTTTTCATTTGCAATTCTATAGGGATTTGTGGATTAGGTGACAATTACAAAAACTACCAACCAAGAAAAAAACATTCCATTTTCATTCATCCTAAATTGGTAATCAAAACCCATAATTTCTTACGTCTATTATTACATTAATGGCTTGCTTGGTGATCGGTATTAAACGGTGGGAATGAGAATGGGTGGGAACGAGAATGATTTGTAGCATAAATTTTCACCATGTTTATCATGTCATTCCCATGGTAATGAAAATTTAATCATAAAAAAATAAAAAAATTTCATTATAATTTTCCATTACCTCTTAAAACTAATACCACATGTTCAAATGTTAATGCATTGAATTAAATTTTGCAAAGAAAATAAGGGTTGAAGGAGTATAACCATGACCATTAAACTTGAGACATTCATAATTTTTCATTACCATTCCTACAATTTACTGATTACCAAACGAGCCGCAAAAATCAAGTATTCCAATACATTCACCAAACTAACAATAATCAAATAAATCACAAATCGAGAATGGGTCTTGTCTCAGTTGGATAGCAAATACCAATAAAATTACTAGGTTCAATTCTCACCTAGCGTTCTTCTTCACTTAGCCTACATTGTGATAAAAAAAAAAACATAAATCAGATAAAGCAAAAGAAAGTACCTGGGACAAACCTTGGTCTCTGAAGAGAAGCACCGTAAATCCAAGGGCTAAAATTGGATTGATTATAGTAATATGTCAAGATCAAACCTTTAATAAACTTATAATATAAAGGTGAAACTTCCAAATCATCTTCAACAACAAACACAAACTCATCATCAGATGAAGGCCACCAAGCTTCCAACCATTGGGCCTGTAAGCCCATATTAACAGTCCTGTAATGGACCAATTTCTGCCCAAAATCCCACCTAAACCCATCAACAAAATCCAATATGTTGTGGGAAGTTTCAATCTTTTGGCCCAAATCAAAGGAAGTGGTATTAGGAAAGTGATCAATGAAGATGTGAAGATTGACAGTGTCCCCAAAATAATGGGCAGAAGATAGAGAGTTTAGGCACCTAGAGAGGGAAGAAAGGCGGTTAAAGGCTAGAACTTTAATGGTGAAAGTGAAGGAAGAAGTAGGGTTTTGCGGAGAGAGAAAGTGGGTTGTTGGGTTAGAGAGAGAAGGAGGTGAAAATGAGTAGTGGGTAAAGATGAAGAGAGCAAAGAGAGAGAGGAGAAAGATGGAAATGTAAGGCTTTCTTGGAGGTGCCATTGAAGAGAATGTTAGAGCGAGATGGGATCACAGCACAAGATCAACATCAAGATCAAGAACAAGAACAAGAACAAAGCGAAAGTGTGGAAATAGAATGGTAAGAAAATGTGGTTTCTCAAAATTGGCTTGTTTTTTTTGATGGGCTATGAATCAACATTTGTTCGGGCTCCAAGCCCGGCCTGACCCGTGCTTATGAGTTAGACCCGTCAAAACGATCTATTATTTTCAGATGTCTTATTTTTCAACTCTAATTGTATTTAATTTCCGGAATGATATGACAAATAGATATGAATTTAAAACATAAATTGACTAAAAAATCTTGAGTCAATAAAATGATGACGTGGAACCGAAAAATTTAATAAGTTTGAAAATTGGTTCATTTTCAGATTATGAATTAAATATTCAGTTTACTCATCGATTTCGATTTTCGGTAAATTTCGGATAAGTTTAAATTTGGCGAGTTATTCGTGAATTTGAGGCAAAAACTTAAAGTCAAACTATTAGATCAATATTAACATAGTGTTCTCTATATTTTTCTTTAACTTTGCTCTTTTAATTTTGAATGTCTATTTAATTTTGCTTTATTTTTGTTTTTTACTTTATTTTTATATTTTATTCCGTCTTCTAATTTTAATTACAAATTTATATTCACATTTTATTTTATCAATATATTTCTTCCATTTATTTATTTTTATTTTATTATTCCAATAAATTCTAACAAGAGGGCAATCCAAATCACTAAATATCCAAGTAATCAACAATTCTTAATAATACCTCAAGGCTGATACAACTACTAGTCAACTATCTGGATAGGGTTTTTTGTTTGCTCTAAAAAAATGTACCTAATTAGCTAATCCCCACCTAAATCAAGCTTAATTAAATCAAATATCAAAGATTCTTCAATATGGAGTACTTACTTGATTTCACAATATCAGTTATATTTATTATTTTACACGATAATTATAAAAATAGTTAGAAATAAAGAAAGTTGTAACATTTTTATAATTTATTATTATTATTTATTCTTTCAACCAATTAGGATAATAACTTTTTATAAATTTTTTTTAAATATATATAATATAACCAACAAATAGAAACATCAAAAATAAAATACATAATCAATATTGTAAAAGGGGGAGGGAAATAGTATTAGTAATTAACTAATTATTCTTATTTTTGTCTAAATAGTGAATAAACTTCTACAACCCATTTTTTGTTTAAGCATGTTTTGACAGATTTTCAGATTAACAAAGTTTAACGATGAGATGTTTTTTTCCCTTTTCAAAAAGCAAACATCTTTCTTTCACACAAACCCTTCCTTCTCACTCCTTCAAACCCTCTTCATTTCTCTCTCTTCATTCTCTTACGAAGAATTCTGCATGAAATTAACGTTGTAGAAGAGTTGAAAAAACCCAGAAAAACTAATTTTTCTTCCTGCATTTTCATGATCTGTAAGTTTTTCCTTCTCAATTTTTTACTTTGTGCTGTTTAATTTTTAATGGAAAAATGGTACTTTAGGGTTTATGTTGATTTCTTACATTACCTTGCAATTGGGATCATTTTTTTGGAATTTCTTGTGGTTTAACAGTTTCTGATTTGGTATTAGTTACAGTCTGTCTGAATTGTTTCACTTGTAGATGTTATAATTTAGCTTGTAATCAAATGCTACAAGCCTGCAATTGATTTTGTCTCTAAATTTGAGGAAAAAAAAAAAAGAAAACGAAATGGGTGAGAGAAATCGAGTGATGTGTAGCTAGTTGTCTTTTATTTTTAGGGTTTAGTTTGGTGAACACTGACCCACATTTTCAGAACTTTAGGTTGAGAAGTCTTTGTTACAATAAATCTAGTTTGTTGCCTGCATAGTATTTGGTATGTTGATTCTTCAGAGAGTTTTTATGTAGTAATGGTGCTGTACTTGATGAACTACAGAATTGTGAGAATCCGGCATCATGACGAGGTTGACTCGTGGATTTGCTACAATGCAAAAGGGAAATTCCACTGATGTGCAATTTTTATCGAGTCGGTTTCCAAATTACAAGATAGGAGTTGATAATAAGGTTTTAGAGGTCAAAGATGAGCCAAATATGTTGTCAATGAAAGAGATTGTTTCCCGTGAGACTGCAATGTTGTTGGAACAGCAGAAACGCTTGTCAGTTCGTGATCTTGCTCACAAATTTGAGAAGGGACTGGCAGCTGCTGCTAAGCTATCTGAAGAGGTCTATCATTCCTATTTCCTTAAAAAGCTTCAATTTCCTTTCTGCAGTTTTCCTGCTCTTGGAACCTAGTGTTTAGTTGTATAAATTGTTTTAATTTTTTGCTGTTCTACTCAATGCTGATGACATTTATAGAGCTTATAACAGCTGCATGTGGCTTGACCAATATAACATAATTCGCGATTCACTCAAATTTACTCAAGAATAGCCCATAACCGACCATAATTCGCTTTTTTTTGATTCGCTAAGAGATTACCGAAGCATGTGGCATTAGGCTTGACTTATAAATATTCAAATTTAGAGATTATTGACTATTTTAACCTTTGCACCCACAAAAAAAGGAAGTTATGTTAAGCTTAATCTTTATCTTCAAGGACCTAAATATGCTATTGGAATACAGGACAAACGTAAGGAAGTTGCTTCTTTGGAGAAGCATGTACTTTTAAAGAAGCTTAGGGATGCCTTGGAGTCCTTACGAGGTCGTGTGACTGGTAAAAACAAGGGTGATGTAGAGGAAGCTATTTCCATGGTAAGCATGATCCGAGTTGACCATTGTGTCTGTTCCCTTCCCCTTTCTCTCATATTTTAGCTGCTACTGAAATTTATTACCCCTAGCTTGTTTTCAAAAGTAGTTGGTGTAATATGTTAGAAACATGTAATAAGTTTTTTAAGAAGCTTGTGCATTTCTAGTATTTTATTCGACAAAAAGCACTTGATTTTGTTTCTGTTCGTTAGGAATAACTTCCAAGGTTCGATTGCCAATGCTTGGAAATAAATGCTAAGAATTGGGTGCTGAGCAATGGGGTATAGCAATTTCTCTCTCACCTTAGATTTTATGCTTAGGCACTAGTGGGTTCTATTCCTAGAGAGTGGAGAGTGAAGACTTTGACTTTGAATTACTAAGATAAGATTTGGTCATAAGTGTTCCAGAAAAAATGGTTAAGTATGATTGTTTATATATGATTTATGAACTAGGTGTGCCTAAGTTTGGGGGTACAAGGATTTTGAGAAAACATTTGATTTGTAATGTAATCTACATTTTTAGGCTTATCTGTTGTTATTATATTTTACTGATCAAGAGATCACTATTTTTCCCGAAAGTTCTCTATAAGAATCAATTATATTGGACCTAATTTTCTATTGTTCAAGTGAAGAGAAGACATGCTTACCTTTGAGTTGGATGAAATTGAAAGGTGATTGCTTCTATTGCAATGAAATAGTTTTTGTTTCAACAAGTTGATTCCTTTTCTTGTTTTGCATGTGTACGGAAGACATAGAATTTGGAGCGTTTATTTCTAAGTTCTAATGAAAATGTAGCTGAAAAACGAGTTATATAATTCATTCTTCGACACCTTCATTTCTAATTCTAATGCAAAAGAAATAAACAGGCTTTTGCATCTTGGATGTGCGGAGCATTTTTCTACTTTGGACGATAAACTCGTCACTGGTTGACCCAGCCTATGTTGGTCGTGGCTTGGGCCCCTCGAAAAATAAGAATCCAACTACCCCAACTTCATACCCCATTCCAACAAAACTGAATTTGGAGCCTTTTTCCGCACAAGAAATGAGGAAGTGAGGAGTATGAGAATCCAATTGCAGACATGTTGTTTGCATGGTTCAATTGATGTTGAGCTTAGAGCATTTTGGTGATCTATAGAGTTTTGATTTATGAGAAGATTCTAGGAGTAATGTTAAACTAGCATCTGAATCAGTGTTACAACTGTCACATCATCACATCTTGCAAATATATGGTTACTGTCACGGTAGCGGTTGCGGTCGATTCGAAAGATTTTGCGGTTGTCTCAACCTATATTTTCAGCTGTATAACTTTCAAATCTGATCACCATACAGTGATGTGGGCTATATTTCACACTGTTCATACTGGAAGTCAGGAACATAACATGCAACATATACAGGTGGTACAAAGATCGTACTGTTAATACCACGAAATTATCAGGTTTTGAAATTTGGTTTGTGGTTAGATTAGAAAAATAAGTGTGGTGAGTGGACTTGTAGCACTGATAATGTTTTTGTATTGCATTAAATGGATTGATATGTTATTTAGTTTTACACTTTTACTTGTGTGTACAAATGTAAAAGTTCACCATTAGCTGGTCCTTTATCTTGATCCAGGTTGAGTCTTTGGCCGTTCAGTTAGCAAACAGGGAAGGAGAACTGCTCCATGAAAAGGAAGAAGTGAAAAGGCTAGCTCACTTTTTAAAGCAGGTATAGGTACTTTTTAATTTAATGAATAATGGATTACCTATTTGTTAAAACCTAATGAATAATGATATCTTCTTTAGAATGAAACTTGTTTACTAGGTTGTTTAAAAACCTTCCTTGCAATATAATTTCATGAATGCAAATAGGGGCGGGTGGGGACCATGGAAAAAAATCGCGGTCGCGGTTGCGTTTGCGGAAACGTTCGCAGTGACGCGGAAAACGGTTATAACGGAGAAATAACGCGAATCACGGCCAATGCGGTGTGATTTTTGAAAAAAAATCACATAAGGGTTTTTGAACTTATAATTGCATTTTTGTTGTTGAACTACTATTACTATGCAATAATATGCAACTAGCTATTATAATTGCAATATTGGAGATTCTTTTAGTGTATAATTAATTAACTTATTAGTTATTATTAATTATCTTGTTAGTCAACTAAAATTATGAGTAACTATAATTTAAGTAATCGTAATAATAAAAGTTAATGCGTATTAATAAAATTTTAACGGGAAGACAAATTACGTTGTAACGGTGAAATATCGTATAACGGTAAAATAACGGGCGTTACACATTATATAACGGTCAACGCGGCGATTTGCCCGTGAAATTTTATGCACCATTATATAACGGGATTTAACGTCGCGGTAACTTTCAAACAGGTTATATAACGGTTGTTACGTAACGTAACGGGGGAGTTTTTATTCCATGGTGGGGACTTTCCCCCCAAAATTTCCAAACTAATATATTTTGGGCTAATTAAAGAGGCATTAAAATGAGGGAGTTAAGTCGGTTTTAGCCTTTTAGGCTAACTTATATATTGAGTTGTTGAGAGTATGTTGTGGGTTCAAATCCCCTTGCAATATTTTTTATCAACTCAACCTTTTTTTATCACATAAAGCAAGGTAGCTTAAATAGAACCCAACTAAAAGATTAAACCAAATGAAGTTTGTTTTGTTAAAGCAACCAAAATCATTTTATTGTGTGCTTAATAGATTTGCATCCAAAATCATTTTATTGTGTGCTTAATAGATTTAATGGGCTTTAAACCATATAACTGACAATTTTCTATTTTTATTATAATTTTTGTTGTGGTAGAAAATTTTTATGGGTTCAAATCCTCTAAAAAATATTTATTTTAACAAATTAACCAAAAATTACTAGTTATGTTGATGATGATGAGACCAAAAAATTATCAAATATAGCTTATCAAACTTCAGCGCCATAAAAATCATGCTATTGTGTATCTAATCAATTTAATGAACTCTTAATCATTGTGCATGACAATTTTATCATTTACTTAATAATTTATGCAGTGATAGAAAAATTTTGTATGATAAAAGATAGATTCATTGTTTAATTAACATGCACCCCCCTTCCGCCGCCCCCCGCGTACAATTTGCTCACATTTTGCCACTGAATGCAATCATTCTCGTTCGTTTGCTAATTTTCTCGCATTCTAGAAGTCAATATTCTTAAAATGAGGAGGTCATTTGATTCCTTTGAAATGGCTTACTTTTATTTCTATCCATGTCTAGCACATGTAATCATTTTTACATGATGAGTTTATTCTCTGAACTCAAGTCTTTTTTGGGTGCAAGTTGAACTTCTTTGATTTCTGGCTGTACATAAAGAAGTATGAGTATACAAATGTGCTTATAGCAGATCACTTTTTTTCTTTTTTTTTTTTTGGTTAGGCTTCTGAAGAAGCAAAAAGGCTTGTTGAAGAGGAAAGATCTATTGCTCGTGCTGAAATTGAAAATGCAAGAGCAGCTGTTCAACGTGTAGAAGAAGCTATTCAGGAACATGAGAAAATGTCCCGCACTTCAGGAAAGCAGGTCAATTAATGTCATTGCTTTTGATGCTCAAATCCCCTTCCCCTCCCTGAGCGTGTTAGCATGCATTAGTTTGTGATGTTCTTAAATTTGTCCCCTTTTGTTTGTATTTCTTGGCTGTAGTTAAGCACCTCATCTTCTTTGCCACACTATACACTAACTTAGCTTTGTCAAGTTAGTCTTGTGTTTATTTAAAAGGAAAAATTACCGGAATAATACAATCTTTTGCTTATTTCCCTACAATAATACCAACTTTTGATTAATCATAAATAATACCAACTTAGGGGGTGTTTTCCTATAAAATCCTAACATGTTAAAAATCAAACTATAGGAGATTATTTGTCAAACAAAATTAGTAAATTAGTTAATAAACTAAAGTTGGTATTATTCTAGGAAAAAAAACCCCTAAGTTGGTGTTCTTCATGGTTTATCAAAAGTTGGTATTATTGTAGAGAAATTAACAGAAGGTTGTATTATTCACTGTAATTTTTCCTATTTAAAAAAAGTTTTTAGGGGATGTATTCTCATTGTCCTAGGTTTCTTAACTTAAGATTCTAATTGGTTTGAGATATTTTGTTATACATGCTATTGTGGACTGTAGAAGTATATGGTTTTGTTGCTGGCTGAATTTCTTTCTTCATTCTGAATATGCAATGTGTATGATCAGGACTATGAAGAGTTAATGAACGAAGTTCAAGAGGCTAGACGCATCAAAATGCTTCATCAGCCAAGCAAGGTAATCTCCTTTGAATTCTTTTGTTCAGGAATGCATATACTTCGTCTCCTTGGCCTTCTTTACGTAGTTGTCGTGATGTATCCAGATTTTCACATTTGGAGTATTGATATTTTTATGGTCATATCAACAAAACACGGTTTGATGCATGTTTATTGTACTCCATCCTTTTGCAACAGCTTAAAATGGCTCTTTTCCCATGCTAGGGCCCTAGGTGTCCTCTCACTATAAATCTCTTAGACTAGTGTTTGTATACTCGCAAAGGTGAATAGAAGAAGTAGCGGAAATGGCTAAACTTGCTAAGCAGAAGTTGTAATTTTAATGTAATTTTAGTTAGCATAGAGTTTTACTCATCATGTCATGTGACAGTTCATTAGACCGTAACTGGCTGTCGCCTGTCATTTGGAAAAGTTTAACTTTCTCGTAACTTTTGTTCTATAATCATTTCTTGTGGCTTAACTTCCCTTCCATTTCTTTTCTCATTGCAATTGATATTAATAATTGGGCCATAAACCTCTGGAAGGAAAAGTGGTGCATTCAGTTGACACTTTACAGTGACTTCATGCTCATCTTGGTTGAACATTTTGATATTTGTCTATATGGGTGGTGTTTTTATTTGAATTCTGATGTTGTCTTTGCAGGTAATGGACATGGAATATGAACTTAGAGCATTAAGAGCTCAGCTAGTGGAGAAATCTAAACATTCTATTCAACTTCAGAAGGAGGTATTAAATTTTTTTTCTCATTTTCTATTTGGGTAACACTTCAAAGTGTGCGCGTAGTGCATTATTTTTCTGGTATTATTCGTCTAATTTTTGATACTGTGAAGTACACCTTTACTACTGAAGATTGAGCTTCTAGCTGATACCTAACAAAGACATGCTAGAGCTACTGATTTCCAAATTACACCTGTAATGCTGTTGCTTTCTCATGAACAGCTATGAGCCTCAGTGCCTTGATATGTTGTGAGCTACTTGTAATAAGGGATCTTTAATGATGGTCACAATTTGTTCATATTACCATAATATGGAAGATGATGTTTATTCTTGCTCTGAATGGATGAATGCATATGGGGAAGAGAAGAAAGAAAATAAATATATTATGTCTAAAATTTGACATCACAAGGAATAAGGGTGGGAAGTATAATCTACTTACCGCGCTTCAAATTTGGAATTACAATTGAGTTTTCTATACCACAGTTGAATGTCCTGGGACTTTCTTGTGTTGGATTGCTAATTTTATTATTTCCTTCCCTAGCAACTCATAAATTTGAATCTTCTACCTCTTGCAGCTGATAGTGAAGAAAAAGCTTGAGGAGGAAGTGACTAATCTATATGAATTAGATGGGCAAGAGCTCTTGGGTTCATTTCTACGGATCCAAAAACGATCTGAAGATGCTGCAGTGCTCTCTGATTGCTCGATTCAGTGGTACCGGGTATCATCTGACAGTGACAAAAAGGAGCCTATTTCAGGTATCAATTGCTAGTTTGTTACTCTAATCAAGGAAGCGATGTTGGTTTTCTTGGGCATATGCAAAGGGGATTCTGTTTGAGGGAGAAATCATGCAGCTTCTTGAAACTATTTAATAATTTTTTAAACATAAAATACAAATTTAGAGTGATCAATGAAGTGTCAAAAAATTATATGGGAAAATAATTGTGAATAGGAGGGAGTAGTTTTTGTGGGTGGTTGTGAATATTCATGGTTCTTGAGAAGTCAGAAACCAAATCTAAGTGGGACTTATTGTTGAATTGTCTCCCAGGGGCAAGTAAGCAAGTTTACGCTCCAGAGCCATTTGATGTTGGACGAATTTTGCTTGCAGAAATCACCGTCGATGGTGGGAAATTCTTGGTGTACACCACTGGTCCTATTGATCCTGGTTTGTTCATGATCCTTAATATGGCTTAATTATTTACAATCTGATTTGCTGATGCACTGCATTAATTAATTTTTTAAGTCTCGTGGCAACCTAATCATATTTTTCTAAATATGTTTTTTCTTTTGCTCATCAGCACCAGGTTTGGGAAGTTATGTTGAGGCGCTTGTGCGATGTTATGATACAGAATTCAATGTTAGAAACTTTAAATAAATGCGTCGCTGCTAACTTATTTTCCAATTGTTGGCTCTTTGCTTTAAACATTTTTTTATCAACCCCCTGTGCCTAAGAATAATTGCCTTGGCTTATACAGGTAGTTATCACTCAGATGAACGGCGTAGATCAACCATCACAATCTATCCATGCTCTGCATGTCGGAAAGATGAGGATGAAGCTTTGTAAGGGGAAGACAACAGTTGCCAAAGAGTTCTATTCCTCTGCAATGCAGGTGCACTTCACAAATTTTCATTCGTGTACTAAACATATCTCTAAGCTTTCCAACTTCCAAGTAACATTCTTTAGCAGTTGCTTTAAAATTGATTAGCGTTCACTTCCTTTGAAAGTAAAGTAAGATCTTTATTCATAGACTTAAGGATTTTACCTTTTTTTTACAAAGCCTTAAAAATTTGTATACAATTCTTATTCTTTATGAAGTATAGCGGACAGCTGTTGCATATTGGATACGAGGTCAATTGAATTAGCTAACAGTATTGTTGTGTTCATTTAGTCCCCCTTTACCTCGCCTGGAGAGCTCTTTAAAGGCATTCGGTTCATGTTGGCATTTGATAATGATTGATTTAGGCTGAAGATTGGTAAAAACGTTGCTACAAATATGATAATTGCAGAAGCTAAAACTAATTGTTTATGTGGCTCAATCCCCTAAACAACGGCTTGGGGAAGCAAGAAGAGGGGAGAAGAGGAAGGTGATAGGAATAAAAAAAAGAAAAGAAAAGGAATGGATGTTTAATTCTTGATGGATTATGGACGTCAGAGTGATGGTCGGGATGCCACTAGGGATTATTGAATGTTAATGTATTAATAGGTGAATTTATGCTCGGTAGTTATCTTGATTATGAGTAGAAGGTCTTCAAGGATAAGAACAAAATTGCTAATCCTTCCATCCTTCAATAAATGAATATAATTAATTTGGTCTTTCTCTATGAATGCAGCTAATTATAGTGTAGTATACAACAACGACTAAGTCTTAATCCCGACATGGGGTTGGCTATATGAATCCATGAGACCATGACTAATTTACTATGACATGGGGTTGGCTAAATGAGCCAATACGGCGGTTACGGTTACGGTTTTGTCTTCGGTTCCACGGATCTGTCAGTTTTATTTTTCGAACCACCCGTTGTTCAGGCTGGTTCCTGGGCAGGTAACCCACCCCATGAGCATCACTACCCCTACCTTTCCGCTGCAATATTTTTTGGGCTTTTTATTACGAGTACCACTGAAGGTAATCTGAAGAAAAAAAAATTAACCAACTAAATCAGAAAGTGCCCTATGATAAACTTTTCGATTAAAATGTGTACTTTTGTTTTTATTTTCCAATCTTCAGCTTTGTGGGGTTAGAGGTGGCGGCAACGCAGCAGCGCAAGCACTATTCTGGCAAGTAAAGCCAGGCTTGAGCTTCATTATAGCATTTGAATCAGAAAGGGACAGAAATGCTGCCATTATGCTTGCCAGGAGGTTTGCTTTCGACTGTAACGTAAGTTCCAAGCTGCCAAAACTAACGGGCGCCATTTATGAACTACAATAATGATCGCAATTTTGAAAATAACAACTATTAATGAAATTTGCTTCTGTTTTTTTTCCTTTCGCAGGTCATACTTGCCGGTCCTGGTGACAGAACACCCATAGGATCATAAACTTGCATCATCTTAAATTTTCGGCTAAATGTAATTAACCAAAATTAGGAAGGTGTTGTATATTATCGATCCTGTACTAATAGAAGGGTTGTAGCAGAGGCTTCGACTATGTCATGTGTGAAATCTTTTCGTGTGCGACCACTCCGTCATCGTCTCCCTTCCATAACCAAGAGGGCATCCATCTTTTTGGGTTTACCTCTTCATATTTTTTTTGATTTATTTTATGGGAATCCAGGGTTGGTATCTTTTACTAGCATCAACCATGTATTTTTTAAATTCTTTTTTAGACTGGGCTGATAGCTCCTGATTGATTATTTGTGAGTGGTTTTTGTGATTTGATATAGAAAAAAAAAAAAAAAAAAAGCAGAAAAAAAGTGTGTTTAATTCTTGTTTTTGTTGCTGATTATATGATTTTTGTTACAAGCTCTTGTTAATTTCAAGGATTTTATTCAGCTGAACGAAATTGAATTGAACTGAATTGAACATTGTTGAAATGCGAGAGTAAAACTTTATGATGGATATATAAACTTTTAACGTATCTTGATTTATATTCTAGACTCGATGTGATTGATCTAAAGAAATAATATGAATTCATTTTGTGTCGAAAAATTTCTCTTTTGATCTTACAATATAATAAGGTTTAATTTTTGCTGTATAATTTTTTTTTTTTTTTTTATGTATACGAGATTATCTTTTAGCACTTTTGATCTATTTTATTACCAAGCAAAAATAGATTTACAAATGTTGAATATCAAGTTATCCTTTGTGAACTACTCCTGATTTAGACATTTTTTATCCCAGTTTTCATAGAAGTCTAATACTTTTATTTCATCCATATTTTACATTTTAAGCTTTAAAATTTAAATTTTTGCTCAAAGAAATAAAATTAATCAAAATTCTCGTTTAAGGTTACTTTCTATTCATTGTATCGTCCATATAGAATTAATACGTAGGTCATTTTTGTTTCATTTGAATGTAGAATACATTGTCGGCGAGAGAAATTTAGTTCTCAATCATCCATTAAAGAAAATTTGAAATCTTTACGTCAAAAAATTTAAAAAATGAATCAAATAATTCAACTTTTAAACTTATTCTATATGTAAACTTGAAATTCCTAAACCTGAGGTTTGGGGTTGTTCGCAGTTACAAAAAAGACAAAATAGTTGTTCGCAGTTAATAACTGCAAACAGCTATTTTGACTTGTTTTTGTGGAACTGCGAACAACTATTTTGTCTTTTTTAACTTGTTCGCAGTTAATAACTGCAAACAGCAAACTTCAAATTTGAGAATTTCACGCTTACTTTTGGAATAAGTTTGAAAGTTGAATTATTTGGTTTTTTTTTTTAATTTTTTGACTTAAAGATTTCAAATTTTCTCCATTAAAACGAATAGAACTATAACATCATCGCTTCTAATCAGAGTTTAACATTTGAATCTAGTTATGTTAAAATTTTGATTTAAAATATTAACAAGCGGTTCTTACTTGTGATATATTATTTATTGCCTTTATCATCGGTTTTTATTTATTTTATTATTTTTTTTTTAACTTAATCCTACATCTACATGGACTATAGAATCGAGAATAAAAAAAATGTAACCACATGAGTGGAGAATTTGATTTATTAGACATTATTAAGATAAAAATATTCTTATAAATCTCAGCTTAGTACAGAAAACTATTTTCTTTGGCATTTTTTTACAAAAATCTACTCTTATGTCTATGTTTTTTCGGGTTAATTTCGGGTTGGTTCAAAATTGTATCTTACGTTCACATTGATTTTTATAAAATTTAAAATTTTATTTTGAAGTTAGATCAAGTCGAATTCAATTAAAAAGTCAAATAAATATCAGGTGATCGGGTTAGATATGAAGTCAGCCTTTGATTTTACTAGATTGAAGAAATCAAAGTCAGTTTTTTTAGTGTAGTAAAATCAAAATGGTCAGAGTAGTTATCTTATTTTGATATGCTTCTTCGTCCTCAACTGGTTGCCTACCACCCACCAAACCCATATTAAGGTATCTTTTCCTCTAAACTTTCATCTTATTTATTGATTTGCATAGGATTTTTATTCTGTAATTGATTTTTATTTATTGATTTACATAGGATTTATATTCTGTCTTGCTTTTAGTATCAATCTTAATTGATTTGTTTATTGCTATAAATTCAAATTGTAAGTAATTTATTATATGATTCTTTGATTTATGTGAAAATTAAAAGTACCATGAAAGCCGAAATGGATATTGAGAACTCATTTTGAATATGTTTGAGAAATTCAGGGAAAAAAGAATCTGTGGTTTCCTCATTGAAATTAGACTAGACTCTTAATTTTTTATGGTTTAAACAATTATGTGATTCAATTACGCATAGTGGAAGGTTAAATGTCCAATTAATTATATGGGGTTTCATGGAATTGGACTAATGGCCTTAGAACACTTTTCGATTAGTTTAACTAAACTAATATAGAAGTGTGGCAGTGCACCAATCTGCATGTAGCTATTTGCACGAATCGGTTTGTAATCTGTTTCGGGTTTGTGAACTGGGTAACAGTGTATAAAGCAATTCGCACGAATCGGATTGTAATCTGTTTCGGGTTTGTAAACTGGGTAACACTGTATAAATCAATTCGCACAAATCGGATTGTATTGTGTTTTGGGTTTGTGAAATAGGTAATAGTGTATGAAGCAATTCGCACAAATCGGATTGTAAACTGTTTTGGGTTTGTGAAATAGGTAATAGTGTATGAAGTAATTCGCAAAAGTCGGATGGTAATCTGTTTCAGGTTTGTGAACTAGGTAACGCTGTATGAAGCAATTTGCACAAATTGGATGGCAATCTGTTTCAGGTTTGTGAACTAGGTAACACTTTATGAAGGAATTCGCACAAATTGGATTGTAATCTGTTTTGGGTTTGTGAATTAGGTAACAGTAGTATGAAGGAAGACGCACAAATCGGATTGTAATCTGTTTCGTGTTTGTGAATTAGGTAACTTTTTTTTGTGGGTATAATGTTTACACTTCGAATTTGTAAATGTGCACAAACTTATTGAACTGGGTGTTTTTTGATCATTTAGGAGCATCCTTTGGAAACCCTTTGAAGAAATGTTTATATAATTCGCAAACTTTTTTATGGACTAGTTTGTTGGTACTAGAAGGCTGAACTTGATTGTTTTTATATAGATTAGGAGAACGAAGGCCAAGCTTTTCGAATGGCGGAGGAGAAAACGTTAATTGAAATTCTCGAGGAGAATAACCCGATTGACATAGTTAAGTACATAAACTTCGTCCGTGCTCCAGAATGTGGTGCCATAGCGACTTTCTCTGGCACAACGCGTGATACTTTTGATGGGAAAACTGTGGTAGAGCTAAGATATGAAGCTTATGTTCCCATGGCAATCCGATGTATTGAGTCCATATGTACTTCAGCTCGAGAAATTTGGAATCTCAACTTAATTGCTGTGGCTCATTGCTTAGGCCCCGTTCCAGTTGGTGAAACAAGTGTATTCATCGCTATCTCATCGGTTCATCGGGCTGATGCAATGGATGCTTGCAAGTACTTGATTGATGAGTTAAAGGCATCGGTGCCTATTTGGAAGAAAGAGGTTTATGCCAACGGAGAGATTTGGAAGGAGAACTCAGAGTTCTTGGAGAGGAGGTCAGAGCTCGGGAAAGAGAATGTTGAGAAGGGGTGCTGCCGGAGAAAAGTAAAGGTGACGGAAGATCATGAGAAGAACATATGTTGCCGTCCTAAAGTTAGGGTGGATGAAGAAAGAGAGAATGACACAAAGAATGATAAATGATAATACAACATTTGAATACTTTTACTTGGAAGTAGTTTTCTTGAACCATATTATTAAGAAATTCTTGTCATTTATTTTGCTTTCATTGTAGACAAATCTTTTGTAAACTTGTACTAATGTTGATTGATCAATAAATTTATGTCACTAATTAATACATCGCAAAAATGTGTTTCTAAATGTTGTTACGTTACTTACTTAGATAATGAAAGTGATGTGGTTGTTGAAACCCGTCAAATATCAACCAAGTCTATGAGATATCTTTTGAATCGGGATCAAAAATGGTATGCTTACACTTCTATGATGCAAGTGGTATTGGAATCTGAAGATTTGAAAACTTTTACATTCAATATATACAATATGAATTGACCTTGTTATTGCACTATGGACCCGACTATTCACTTAAATTCTTAGGCCTAATATTTTGGAAGATTACTAACATTTTAACCTTTTGAACTAGAATCACTAAAAGTGTTGACTTCATCGAACTTTTAAGTCATAAAAACTTCACTCAACACTTTTTGAACTGATGACATCTTTAAATCGCAACAATTGAAGTCAGATAACTTGTCATTCCAATATAAAAATGTTTGCTTTGACACTACACTTTTTGAACCCAAAACACCTAAAGTGTTATTGACTTTATCGAAGCTATACATCATAAAATTCAAAATTGAATAACTTGTGACTCCAAAATTCAAAGTTTCCGAAATGAATACGTTTACTTTTTCGTTTTTCATACATCTCTAAATCTAACTTCAAAAGGATGCAAAATAATCTATATAAAGCTAAATTAAGTTTTATATATATAAACATAAGAGTCGGAATCTAGACACATATAGCAAACTACTAATTAGCAAACCCTAGAGATCATGATATACCATGATCTTATAAATGTCACATAACAGATTGTGCAACAAAAGAGAAGATAGAGAGAATAATTAAAAGTTAAACACAAAGCCATATAATATAACACAATAAAATCCGGTCGGAATCAGATTCGATCTCACTTGACATCCATATGTTTAGCAGGGGGAAGCAGAGCAACATAATCCCAATCGATACTCGAGAACTTTCGATAAACTGCATTTCGACTGTTAGCATCCATTTGAAACTTAATCAACATCCTTGCACATTCTCTGCAGGGAAGTAGCAAATGAAGAATCTCATTGCCAGTAAAGCTCAATATACATATATAAATCAATAGATGATAGAAATTACTTGAGATGTTCTTCAGAGTAGCCTGTGTAGTGCCTAAGAGTTTCAGTCCAAACCGGCGTTCTGCCTAAATTATGCAGGGCGGCATACACAGCCGCAGCAGCGATTAGTGATGGACGGAACGAATGTACTAATTGATACTGCATCACACCGTTTTCTGACAAGTAAAAGGACATGTTTTCCACCTGCACATTCGACAAAAAGGTAAGGTCGAGTGCATTTGACTCTCCAAACAAGCTATATGGAAGTTATTTTAGTTACCTCCTTATCAGAAGGCGATGCAGCTTTAATGAACCTAACGAGAAACACATATGGCGTAGCAACTGTAAGGTTCCACTCCAACTTATCTAAGATCTCTTTCTCCATTGCAAGTATTTGTTCTTTGGAATATTCATTTTTCGATATAACCATGAAATCATTCACCTGAAATTGCAAACAAATCAACCATTAACAACCCTTGATTGAATCCAAAATTTGCTTTAAAACCCAAGCAAAAAGGTTCTGCACCTCAGGTGCCCAAATCTCTTCGTATTTGCAGGCTAATAACATTGAGCTAATGCCAATCAGCTGAAGTTCCTTCCTAGAAACGACCTTCGTTGAAATATACCTATCGACAAGATCGATAGTAAGATAAAGAGTTTCGTGCATTAGTTTGAATCTTTTATGAACTTCGACCACCCAATCGATGAGAATCATCCTCATCTTCTCATTGATATAAGACTGCCATGGCATATAATCACACACCCTGTACTCGTCTTCTACAATCCTGTAAAACTTATAGATTTCCTCCACGTATTCGACCACAGCATACTCGTTCTCAGCGTCTGCAGCATCGATGTCCTTCACCTGATCCCGAGGCCTATCTAGAAGTCCACAAGCTGCCTGTAAAGATGCACAAGTCTCAGTACACAGCCCACAAAATGGCCTAAAGTGCACAATATTCATGTAAATTGATCAGATGATCACCTTGCTTCTGGCTGTAAGAACTGAAGATAGACTATGTTTTTTCTTCCTAGTACTTCTTTTATTACTAAGAGGCCTTTTCTTTTTCTTGTTCTTCTCTTCATCGGCTTCTTGTTCGTCATCAGAGCTTATTATGATCACAGTTTCGGGGACTGTATTGTATGTAACCTTCTTCTGTGCACGCACCTTCAGTTCTCTAGCTGCCTCTTCTTTCATCTGTAGATCAGATAACGCATCAACCCCATTACTCTTACGGCCAGTTAGGTTATTGGTATTGAATGATGATAATCGAAATGCAAATATAATGTAAATTGGCTAGAAATACATGGCAAGCTTTACTCACATGCTTATCCTATTGGAAAATCACCCATATGTGATCTCACATCGAAGAATTAGAGAAAGGTTGACTAGCATATATACTTGATGGGCTAATCCTAATACCAATTGGTTATAGGATGGAACCTCATAGAATTCTTGTGCAGTTAACTCTTCTCTTATGCGTAGTATTTTTCTCATTTACTACGATTGATGGGTTGTTTTAGGAGATAAGGGAAAGTTTGCTAAGAAAAAACATGTCCGAGGATAAGAGTTTCATTTACATGGAAATGATATAGCGCATTAGATCAAAATTTACACTAAAAATTTTTTCATTACCACAATTTAATACCATCAACCAAACGAGATGTTAGTATCCACAACATCAACATTTCAATAAGCACATTTTTTAAACATGATCTTAATTTTCTTATAATTGTCGAACCTTTTCCTTTTTCTTGGCAGCTGCTCCTTCATCTTGACTTACCACTGACAAGTTTTCCAGGCTCCTGGAAAAATACAATATTTACATAAAACACTAATTAAGGTTGTCATCATAAAACACAAATTAAGGTTGTCATCATAAAACACAAATTAAGGTTGTAAATACTTAAAGAAAGTCAAAGATTAGTACTTGGTGATGGGGACATTATTGAAATTAGCTACATTGCCAATATCTTGAAGAGGTCTACGATTTTCCATTTCTTTCTTGTGCTTTGGTTCTTCTGAAAAAGATACAAAATGATTAATTTAATTCCAATACCCATTAGTCAATCAATCAAGCATCAATATACAACATGGATTATTACAATGTACACAATATACACCATGGATTATTACTAGAGGTCAAAACCCGATGACCTGAAATTTACTGACCTTATAACCGAACTTGATTTGACTAGACTTTAAAAATAATTTACAATTATATAAAATACAATGTGGACATAAAACCTGATTTTAAACCGACCCCAAAACCAAAATGAACACCTCTAACTATTACAATGTACACAATATACACCATGGATTATTACAATGTACTTCCATCTTTTGTTCATCTCTGTACTTCATCTTTTGTTCATGAATCTTCTTTTAACATACCAACAAACAAGTACACATGTCCCCAAGAAAACCCATGAATTAAACTGCAATACCCATTAATCAATTTCACATGAACAAACTAAAATTTGAAGAAAAATCCATGAATTTAACTGCAATACCCACAGTCCATACACTGAATCAAAATTGCCCCCAAAAAATATTAGCAATACATCAACAAGAAACCAGAAATTGAAGTTACAACTCAAAATAATCAATCATTGATCAAGATAAAACTTCTGTAAAATGACAAACTAGATAACATATAAAATAATTGATCCCCATTTGAAATTTAGACAAAAAATCAAACACCCATAACAAAAAGACAATAACTATGACAATCGGAAAGAAAATGAACAAAATTTACCAGGAACTTTAATGGGTAAATCGGAAGGAAGAACGTCGTCTTTTTCTTGGGATTGTCTTAAAACACCTCCAATACTTGAAATTACAGAAGATAAAAATGTATGGAGACGGCCGTTGCCCGTCTCTTCTTCTTTCTTAACCCACGCCACTTTGAATTTGTTTATAATTTTAGATTGAATTGAATTCAAGGGTTATAGGATAATCTTGATAAAAATTGGGGAATTTTGTGCTCTTTTGGGTATGGAATTAATGGTGATAAAAGAAAAGGATGTTAAGACTCTGCTTTGTGTGGGGAAGAGGGAAAACGCTCCTTAATGTAAGCTTTTGATGGTTTCAAATTACCGCCGTTGGATGGAGTTTAAATGTATCCAATGGATGGGAATCATAGTTTTATTTTTTTTAAAAAGAAGTTACCGTTTGGATTTATCAGCTTTTACCGATGAATTTAATATAGAAGTACTTCCTTTTATATCCCCTCTAATGGTTTTATTTATTTTTTTATATTTGTCAAGATAATATTTTAATGCTAACTATTTCTAATTATGTATGATAAAAAATTATAAAATTTTGGAAAAATTAACATTAATAATTCAATTTTTCACTAATCTGCTATGAATAATCCTACTTTTAGATTATTTTCTAATAATCTAACCTTTGTCATACATTTGCCAATAACATACAAAAATACTAATCTAAAGATGTGATTATTCACAGTGGAGGAGCAAAAGGTTGGATTATTAATGTCAATTTTTCTTAAAATTTTTTACTAATAATTATTGAATTAAGACGAATCAAACAAGTTTTTATCTGATTATGTCTTAACTTATAGATTAAGAATAAAGTGACTATGTCTTATACGTTATCATATTGGATGCTATTAGGATCCTCTCCATTATTTTTCTCTATTACACGTACTAAGATTTAAACACATATTTTAGAACAAAAATAAAATCTCAAAATCCCCACATATTTCTTACCATTAAGCAATTCTGACTATTAGATTGAGTAATGAACTTTCCATTACATTTTAAGTAGTGGAGAAGATCCTAACTGTATTGGATAAGAGTTTTTTATTCCACTTTTGTAACAAGTTTTGATTTTCATCACCTACAAAAAGATGAGTGAACAAGAAAAAAGTGATAATTTAGTAACATTTAGATGAAATATTGAAAATCATGGGGGCGTAAGTAAGGGGAAAAATTACCAAATAAGAATATTAGACATTTAATGTTGATAATGAAACATTTAATTAGAATACAAAAACTCTATATTAAATTTATTTTGAATACTTGTTGGTTTTTAGAAGATTAAGTCACTTCTATCACATATATAATTTCAATCACAATCTCATTTCAGTCCGTCTTATATGAAACCGTCTCATCATGAGACGAGCTCATATAAGTAAACTCATTTCTCTAAGTGATCACTTTGAAATTGTAATTGATCACTTTAAGGTTATAAGTGATAATTTTAAGATTATAAAAAATCGTCACTTTAAAAATAGATATACATTGAGCCAATCTAATTAAAATGGTCTCACCGTAAAACCGTCTCATATGAAGTAGTCTTAAAATGAGTGAGTTTTGATACCTAAGTAATGACAAAGTGTTTCGAAAAATATCGGTGCATGTTTTTGAGTTCAATCCATAATCTATGTAGCACTGATTGGTGTAACGGGTTCTACCAATGGTATCGGAGCAACTATATAAAGATTGTCACAATAGTCGGTTCAATTAGCAGGGGTTTGATCTTGGAACATAGTATGTGATTAAGAACAACTTCTAGGTGCAGCAATATGTTGCACTCCTAAATAGTGTTGAGTGTCATACTCAAAGGAAAAGACTTTTTAAAAATGATATTTTTTCTAAAATAGCCTATTTATTCAAGAACTTTATAGTTAAACGTGATTAAGTTTAGAGTCGCCTTATGATAGTACCTTCGGGAATTTTTCTTGACAAAATGTCGAAAAGAGCCAGTGTACAACCTCTATAATTAAATATCAATCATTCAATGTTGTTACAACAAAATTACAATATTATTTCCTCTATTTTACAATAAACATACAGAAGTATATGAAGATCTCACTTTTCTTGTAATTACTCAACTATTTCATTAAGATTGATAAGTAAAATTAGGATCGTAAACAAGGTGATTATACAACTTCATGGGTGAACTTTGAGAAAACACAATTGTGTACTTGAAAGTTGTATATGAACGAATCGACAAAAAATTTTCTTAAAGACAAAATTGTACGTGTTCTCTTTTACTTCATTTTCTTAATGGTGTCAAGTATATTCACCCCTTCGTTTTTATAGACAACTTAACATAACTTAATACATATTGTGGCGCTTTTGTGCAACCTGACACAGTTAATAGTTTCACCATTACTCTTTTTAGATAATATCTTAAAATACATCATTTTTCATTTTTATTCCTTCAGTTTCTCTTTTATTGTAAATTTACTATATTTAAATGTAATATTGACTTTATAATGTTTTGCTTTTTATAAAAACACAATAATTTAAGGATAAAATTATTTAAAAAAAAAAAAAAAAAAAAAACTTTCCACCTCCTTACATTAAATGTAAAGCCAATAGAATTCAAATAGCTACACATAACTCATAATTTTTGCCTTATGGATACTCATAACTCATGGCACTAGGATGTTAATATGTTATTGGAGTCGCACTCGTTTCGATCCTAATTTAAGTGTTTAATTCTTCTTTTTGAGATCCAATGGATCAAGCATGAGTGTGGGTTAATAAAAATAAATAAATTGTTTAAATATGAGCCTAATACCAAAACTTAGACCAATCAGACCCATATTCAACTCACGATAAATTTTAGTCTTACTTTTAAATTTATTCGAAATCTTTTTAAGACCTAAATCCAACTCATCACACATTTTAGATCTAAAGCTTATTTGACAAATAATTATAAGTTAGAATTATTAACTGAAATGCGTATGCTGAGGTGGATATGCGTATGTTGAGGTGGATGTGTGGGCACACAATGATAGATAAAATTAAAAATCAAGAGTTTAGGGAGAAGTTAGGGGTTGCACCGTTCTCTGCAAAGATGCGTGAGAACAGGTTGAGATCGTTTGGACATGTGTAGAGAAAAATGTATGACACACCATTGAGAATAGGGATGCAGGGAGGGCGGGTCTAATAGGAGACCCGCCCCATCCCCGCCCCGCCTCAAGATATGTATAAATTTTGGGATATGTGTTTGTTTGAAACTTTGGATATGTAATTGTTTGAGACTTTGGATGTGTGTTTGTTTGAGACTTTGGAGTTTGGATATGTATTATGGGTTTTAAGGCCCAAATGATTGAATATAAATATGTGGCACAGATGGGTATTAAGCGGGGATTTGACGGATGGTAGGGCGAGAAAAATGGGTATTAGACGGGGATGGATACCTAGATGGGTGGTGGGGCGGGGATGGTTTTAGGTACAAACTCATCGGGAAGGGGACGGGGAAAAAATTATACCCGCCGCGGGGATGGAGACGGGGATGGGTATTGCATTAACAGATGGGGATGGGGATGGGAATTCCAATCCCCGCCCCGTCCCGCCCCGTTTACATCTCTAATTGAGAAGGATCAAAAACATTATTGTGGAGGGTAAGAGAAGTCGCGGAAGACCTAGGAGAACGTGAGAAGAACAGATTAAAAGTGACTTGCATGACCTACACCTCTCGGACGACCTGACCAGCGATAGAGGTAGTTGGCGACGTCTTATTCACGTCTTAGATTACTAAGTCTGTTCTAGTTACATGTCGTTGCCTTTGTTCCTAGCCGTTCACATATCGTTCTTTTTTCGCTTCTATATTTCTACCTTTCTATTTCTTTTTACTTTTTTTTTCTATTTTTTTATTTTATTTTACTTTTTAGATTTTTTTAGTTGTATTTTTTTTTTCTCTTATTTTTATTTTCTTTTGATTATTGGTATTGATAATAGTGTTTGTAAGTTGCAGGCTTTACGAGTAGTTGCACGTTCTTGAGTCGAGGAACTCTTTAACTGCACTCTTCTTTATGAGTATGAGTTGCCGTCGTCCTTCTCTCTCCAAATCCTAATTATAGTTTTTCTATAAACGGATACACTGAATATGATGACAATGATGAATTATTAACTAAAATTATTGACTGATTTTAGCTGTTAATTAATCATTATTCAACGCCGACAAAATCTCATTAACTTATACTAGTAAGTGATGGCCGATGAATATCGTTTAGTTGTTACATTGAACAATGCCTAGTGGTAACTTATTCTCTCTCAAATTTTTCCAATGGAAATCATCATAGACAATGACTTGTCAATGTCAACAACTCAACATAAGGTGGTGTTCTCAATTGAGCAAGCAAATAATAACAATCCACTTCTATGAATTTCCTTATGCCCAAAATGAACACCCATTTTTTTTGGTTCATCCCACCATTTTGATCTACAAAAGTTATTACAAAAGTCAATATTAGACAATTGACACCAACTGAAACAGTTATAAAAATGTCTTTGTTAAAAATTACTATTTTAATAAGTAAAATGAGTTTGTCATTTTAAAAGTAAAATTTTACTACGATTTTTAGATATCAGATTTATTATTTTTGAGGACAAAATAAATTATACGACGAAAAATACGGGAATATTAACCACCTCATATTTGATGAATATGTGTAGGAAGCCATATTACTCTTACTTTGCCACCCGCACCTTATGACTTACCCAAGTAAAAACCTAAATTGCTAAACCTGCTTTGTTTCCTATTTCTTCTGACACCCACGGTGCCTTCATCATCTCTTCCTTAATTCTTACTTTGATGAATACGGGAATATTAACCACCTCATATTTGATGAATATGTGTAGGAAGCCATATTACTCTTACTTTGCCACCCGCACCTTATGACTTACCCAAGTAAAAACCTAAATTGCTAAACCTGCTTTGTTTCCTATTTCTTCTGACACCCACGGTACCTTCATCATCTCTTCCTTAATTCTTTCTAGTTTCTAAGTCAAACAACCTTCTTCATTTCTTATTCAGCCTCAAGTTATTGTTGGGGTAGAAGAATTCAAGTATTCATCACCATCTTTCATCCCTTTTGTGTTAAAGACTTTTTGGTAAATCTTCTTTTGGTGTTTGAAGTTGGATTTTGAATTTTGATTGAAGAAATTGCTCATCAAGGTAATTCACAAACTAATCTATTGAAGCATAAATTGAATGTTTTAAAGTAATTTCTATTAGCATTAAAGCTAGATTTTTTTCTAATTGGGTGATATAATTATGATATCAAATTATTTCTCTAGTATCAAATTGATTTTCTTATCAAGTTTTAGGTTCTTGTTTAATGTTGATTTATTTAGGTTTAATTTTCTAGTATCAAATTATGTAATATGGATTTTGAAATTTCAGATCAGAAAAGGTTCCTACTGTTTTGCAATTTTTGGTATTGTTATATTCGTTTTTAGCTTTTGGCATCTTCATATGATTTGTAGAGCTCTAAAATACGGTCGCGTAGGCACTCGAATCGCCCCAAAATGAGTTCGTATGAGAGAGTTATAATCAAAATACTAACAGACTGTCATAAAAATCGCGAATAACCAATCATGAGATTAACTGTTCAAATTGGGATCAATTTATGGTTATTATTCTGTCTTTATTAATTGGTATTGTTGAGTTATGGTCCTTAATTGATTATTGTGGGTGTTGGTATAAGTATCAAATTTGAGAATATAAGTATCAATTGGGTATTTGATTAGTTGATATTATTTGGATAGGATATAAGTTGGATATTGGGGTTTAAGATTGGTGTAAAATTAGTTAAACTCCAATGATAGTAACTCAAGTTCTTATATGTTGATGGTTGACGATGAATTGATTTATATTTAAGTAATGATTGTTGATTTCAAAGAATTATTGTTTTGTTTTATATTGAAATCGACATTATAAAAATGTCTGGTTTTGGGAATTGGCAACAGATATTTATATCCGGATTATTGTGAAATCCTATAGCTTGATAATAGGTAATGGTTATTCGGATCGGTCTCGAGCCTCCGATCCCGTTTCGTTCTTGCAAGAGCCGTATTTTCGATGATGACAATCACCCCTGTTCTCAGGATTTAAATCACAGTCTACTTCCTGACGATCCATTATATTCCCACGTTTTAAACTGTTATTACATTATTGCTTTTAATGAGTTTTGAATAAATATGTTTGGTATATAAAGTTTTGTTTGTATTGCAATGAAAGCATATGTTTCATTTGCCATATTATTTCGCTATTAACTTGTAAAGTTATAGCCGTATTTTGATTCGTTATGTACTAAAGGTTCATAGCCGTATTTATGTCGATACCAAACGGTCTTTTAAAAGAGTTTGGATTTGGATAAAATAATGTTTATTAATGATTACCAAGTGAACAAGGAATTTGATTGGAGATGTTTGTTAATGACTTGTATATAAATATAATAGTTTGTTGGATTACTCAACAATTCAATTGTTGACAGTTTTTGATGGGGCCTATCTCTTACAGGGGATAGATCTACTTTCAGGTTGCCAACTTTAGTGCGGATGGATGTGCTGCTCGTTTATGTGTCATGTATTGCAATAGCGAAGACATCGTTTTTAGAAAGTTAACTTATAATGATATTTTGACAAATCATGTGTTAGAAAAATTTAAAAAGAGTTTAGATATTTTATAAGGCAAAATTATAAAAAACTACCTAATCTATACCCCATTTTGTAAAAAACTACCTTACGTAAAAATTTTTGCAGAAAACTACCTTATATAATACAATTGTTTGCAAAACACTACCTTAACAGTTTGTGACCTTTGACCGTTAAATATAACCGTTGACCCTCACATGACACTCACGTGATTTACTTCGTCTTCATTTCAATTCAGCCTCATTCGAGAATCCTTTCTTTCTGCCATTTCCATCTTTAACCGTTTAAGCAAATACAAAGACAAGAATAAATCGACTCAAATCAAGCAAATACAAAGAAACCATGTAAATAAACTTCAAGAGAACAAAAAAAAAAAGCAAAATCAATAGCAATTTATATTTTTAATATTACAAAAACCGAAAAAAGAAGCAATTAACTAACCTTGAAGATGACGCTATGGCGGCGGTGAATAGTGCTGATGAATTAGTATCAAAAAAAGGCCTAAAATGCAACAGTTATAGAGCTAAATAGCAAATGTTTACCTTTTGTACAAAAGAAATTTAAGATGCAATTTTTTTCAGTGAAAATGCATCTCAGAAACGAAAAAAAAATTCCAACTAAAATTGAAGATTACACATTGAAGATTCGAAGTCCATTTGATTAAAACCAAATTAATCGATGCCCAAATCCTGATTAAACGACAGCTGGTGGCCTTGACTTCATGGCAGCAGCAGCCAGAAGTGGCGAACAACGAATTCCAGGGGTGTGCAGGCGAAGAATGGCGACTGGCCAGAGATACCGGCGAGGGGTGGATGGTGACGTGGTATGGGTCATCCGGTCGTGGGTGGGCACGCACCAGTGACTGGGTTTTGGTTGTTGAATTCTAAAACTCAAAGTGAGAGGAGGGGAGAACATTGAGCCGCTGCACAGGAATCACGTAACTGTAACCTCAGGGTCAACGTCAGGGTCAACGGTTATACATTTATACTTAACGTTTAAAGGCCACAAACCGTTATAAGGTATTGTTTTGCAAACAATTGTATTATATAAGGTCGTCTTTTGCAAAAAATTTTACATAAGGTAGTTTTTTACAAAATGTGGTATAGATTAGGTAGTTTTTTATAATTTTTTCCATTTTATAATGTACTAACTTAGATTATAATTGGTTTGTAATTAATTGTATTACAGTTATGTAAAGTTTTTAAATATTCTGATATTAGTTGCTGTGGCTATCGAGCCACATATCGGATTCAGCCCAGACTTCTATAAGTCTTCCGTTATGCTTTGTAGACAATATTATTATATTATTTACGCTGGTTTGGGCTGTTTCACCAACAAAACAATATCTAAAAGCAACTTATAATATAATTTAAGTTAAATGATCTCATAATCTACTAATTTTCATGTATTTTTAAAAAGCTACAATAAATGTACAACATGCTGAACATATTAAGATCATCATTTTATATACTTGATGCACTTATTCTCTAATAAACAACGATTAACTAAGAACTAGGAGTAAGTTTTATCAAATATATCGATAATATTGTATTTAATAGTTAGTAAATCAGTTAATATTTACAGCTGATCAAACCAATCAACAACTCAATCCAACAATTACTTGTCAATAAACTAATATTTTCTTATAATTCTCAAAATTTAGTTAATTGATTAATATTTTAGTGAAGTGTTGTTACTATAATACTATTACCAAAATTATAATTTGGTTCTTAATTATAGTTTTCAACAAATTTTTTTTTTAATTTGTACTTTTTCTGTAGAGAGCATGGAATTTGTTTCTTTTGAATCATGAGGACTTTTAAGAGTCTTGGACACCCCAAGTAGGGACAAGTGTTGAAACTTGAAACAAAAAAAATAAAAGAATTTATAAATATGGACAAGGAGCCTAGGAGTTCTTGGGCCACATTTTGAGTTGTCGTCTATTAATTTAGAGAAGTCACATGCATTCTTTGGCTATCATAATGTCACGTGCTTTTTTCACGCATAATCATGTCCTCTTCGCCTTTTTTTCCCTTTCTTTTGCTGTTAAAAAATTAAAACTAAAATTTTAAATCCCAATCAACCAAAATTTCATTTTCTCAACATCTAATCCAATAATTTTCCATCATCCTAATACAGTAACACCCACAACCTAAATGATAACATTAATGATGGTTATTATAATTTCTTTTTTAATTCATATTAACTCGTGTAACATATTTTCTTTGTTATCTAATATTTGTTATATATTTTTTCATGTATATCAAATATTTTTATGTTGAATAAACGAAAAATTATGAAAATTACATATTAAAAAATTAGGTTTTAAGAAAAATAAAACAAGATCTCATATACTTGTATTATTTTTTTATACATGAGTCAAAGTTATTGAAATAAAATTGATGACAATAGTGCTACTATTAATTTTTGTGATTATCAATATTTTTATTTTTTAAAAAAGCCATGTTTCCATAAGATATTACTTGTACATTATTGTGTAATGTTGATTATTTTAGCTTCATATGCCTCCCTTGTACGCAAAGTGGTTCTACATTTAATGGTTTTATAGGCATCTTTCGGCTGATAATTACAAAAGTAATCATTTTTTGACTTCTTATCTTGATTTTGCATCCGTAATATTGTTTGACAAATTAATATCAGTAATGGAGTACTTCTTCATTACTCAAGATGAGATAAATACTCCTATAACAATTGACAAATATAATGCATACACTAATGGTTAAAAACTCCTAATAAATCACTAATATAAAAAGATAAAAAGAAAATCTCAAAATACCTTCCCTATCATATCATGCCACATAAGAGTGATTTATCAAGTTAACAAATAACTGTGATTTATCAAGACAAACTCCACTAATTATACTACGTTTATGTACTCTATATTTCTATTTTGGCTATGGCCACACAGTTTATTTAATTTCATTTACGTATTTAATTTACATTTTTCTCATTTTCTAATAAAATACCTAACGCATTTGTTTTTTTTTATTTTCCCGCTAAATACCTATGCAACAAATTTAGTTAAACAGAGAGAGTCTTAGTATAGCAGTATAATAATTAATGATGAAAGAGAGATCGAATCATACTCTCTCAATCTCACTCAATTTGAATTATTTATTCTTCTTATTTTACATCATTTTCATATTTAAAAATGAATTCAACACTTTCTTTTAATCTAAATCATATACGATAATTTCTTTTAATTTCATCTATATAATTCAATCTCATTATTATTTATCACCAAATATGTATATTTTTTTTCATAAAAACTGTTTTATGCTAATTTGAAGAGTGAGAGCATTATAATAATATTATTTACTTGTCATAAGCATGTTCCAATATGACAACTTTAAATCTAAATGAATGACTTATCATAGATCTTGGATCAAATCAAATTCTCGTCAATTGAGTGGTCTTGATTTGAACATTGGAATCAAGTAGTGTTTATAAGGTTGGATTTTAAGGAGAAATTGATGTTTCTATAGCGGTAAAAATTGATGAATAATAATATTTTTTTTTTTTATGAATTAATAAATTCTAATTTGACTGGACCAATATAATTAATATACCAAACTTACATTATTCAAGATGTTTGACCTAATCATATTACTTAATATGTTTATTAATTCTCTAATTGCAATCCTTTTGTTTTCAAAGTTGGATACATTAATTAATTACTTTGTTGCTATTTGGTTCATCAACAATTTATAATTCCATGCATTTGATTGGAAAAAGGTGTATTGTTTATTGTTGCATTAGCTTCTGCATGCATGCAACACTATTTAATATTTAGAGTATAATATATGATTATATATATTGAATCCAAATTTAAGTTATTGGCTCCATCAAAGACCATCTTAATTATAGGATCGATAATTGGGTTTTATCTTAGTTATAACAAGTATTATTTTCTCCAAATAATATTTTGAATTTAATTTTTTTAGTTATTTTTTTTTTAATCTATTCTTGCCTATTAATTTAAAAATGTGATACGAGATGGAGAAAGGGAGTGTTCTAAATCCGAATTTCTTTAAGAAGAAATGTTCTCAGTTCTATTGTTTTTGTTATTTTTTATTTTTTTTTTTATGAAAACTTTGTTCCTATAATGTATCACGTAATTGAAATGTTGGAGGATACATCATATGTATTATGTACCATGAAGTATGAATATACTTCTAATACACCTTAATTACAATGCAATGCCGTATGAGCGCTAATCTTACCTAATAATTGAATTATTGATATTTTCTATTATATCTCATCAGCTTTGACATATTGGTTAATCCGACATCAGTCACATCCACTAGTAGTAGTACATTAGACATTATTAGCAGTATCTTTATAGAAACGAAACACTTAATTCGCATTATTTATTATTTTTTTTATATTTTACAGTATTTTTCAATGCACCATTATTTTTTAAAATCATCTATATATTATAACTTTTAAAATTTTATCTATATAATTCAATTTCTCGCTTTATTATTCATCAAATATTTATATTGTACTTAAAAACAATTTATTTTCTATTTGATGCTGATTCAAGGGCACATCTACTAAGCTTTAAGCTCCATTTAGTCAATGGTACTAGATGGTGTTATTGAAAGGAATATGTCTTGTATGGATTTAGTAAACACTAAAATACTCTCTTTGTTAAGAGTTTGTCACATTAATTTTTTTTAGTCCTCTTTTGCTTTGCTGTAATTTTCCTTTATGAAAATATTCCTATCACTTTTTTATTTTCATCCATTTATTTCAACACTCCTTTAATGTTATTCACATGGCTCAAATGTTCATATCATTTCTTAATCTTTGTGCAATATACAATTTGTGTTAATTCCTTAGTGACAGAGAGAGTAGTGTACAACAGGTCACTAGCGTTAGACATACGGGGTATGAGTTAAAAAGTGTGGGTTACTGGAATGGATTGAAAAATATAATTTAGTGAAAAGACAATTAATAGCGATATTAATTAATTATTGTCGATTTATATTATACTTCTTCTTAACGATGTGCTTTAAGTGTTAATACTAATAATAGTAATAATAATAATAATGGAATTTGTTATGTTATTTTTTTGTTGTAATAAATGTCTTAATCTTCAACAAATGTTTCTTTTTCCAAATTTTCAATTGAACTTTATGAAAAAAAAAAAGTTAGACAAGCATAAGTACGACTCTATCAATAGCATTATCATAAAAGGGTCTTGGAAAAATTTTCATTGTATTTAGTGCTTAGTGCTTATGCATCAAAAATTATTAATTGTAATGTATATTGAATTTAATAACTTGTTGGATTCAATATGTTCTAAGAAATATAAAGAAATATAAATTGTGATAACGGCTTATATGTAACTCTAGGGCTATATATATCATTTACGGATAAATAAAAATTCATCTTTCAATAATAATATGTAGAAAAAATATTTTAGGAATAAATAAAAGTTCACCATTTAATAATAATATGTAGAAAATATAAGGGAATATTAAAAATGTAGAAAAGAGATTTAAGTGATTTAAGTTTAATTTTTAGACAAATTAATGATCGTAAATTTTTTAGAGTAATCAATGTAAAAATTAATAGGATTTTAAGTAAATACTTCATTAACTAATTATTAGAATCAAATTTAGATACGAAATTAAACTTAAATCTTCTTTTTACCATTTGAACACATATTCAAAATTGAAATTTTATTTTTTCAAATCACTAAACTCAAATTCTTGGATTAAAATCGATTCAAACTCATAGCTAGATTCAACATGATTCTCATTCTTAACTCTTTATATTTCTGTTTAATACCCTTTTTGTTTACGCAACTTTATCGATATTTAATTTTAATACAAAGTGTATTTTATTACATTATAAAAATTCTATTTTAGTTAAGATTCATACATTTATCCATGACCAAATCTTGAACATGAAGAACAAAATCTTTTGCATCATTGCAAATATTTCCTAAATTTGTATAATTATTTTTTCAATTTAAAAAAAAAAAAACAAAAAAGGCAATTCTCCTAGTCATTCTAGTCCTAGTCACCTAGTAATCCACGACAAAAATAAACAACCACCTATAAATCTTTTCATTTTTTTCACTCCCAATCGAATCCAATTCTCACTCCATCCAACTTGTTCACCTCCATTGAAAAAAGCTTCCATTTCTCTCTCTTACCTCCATCAATGGCGATAGAGAGAGAAACTAACACTTGTAATTCACGCCAATTCTCACTTTTCATCAAATCTTGTTGTCCAAACCCAAACAACCCATCTCAACCCATCATTCCATTACCTCAAACCACCACAAAGCCTCCAAAAACTAAACTATTTTCTTCAAAAACCTCCATTGCTACCCTTCCTGATGATCTTCTCTATGAAATCTTATCTAGGGTCCCACTTTCTACTCTCCCTTCGATTGCCGCCGTCTGTCGCCGTTGGGCCCACCTGCTTCAATCTTCTACTTTCTCTCTCCTCCGTCGTAACTACCGTCTTCTTCACTCTACTATATTCGCGTTTTCTCTCTCTTCTGTTTCTACTCTTCGTTTGTTCGTAGAACCTTCTTGGAAACTTCCACCGCAAAACGACGTCGTGATAGGGGGTGTACATTTTCACACGGATTTCTCGCACGCCCGTGTTGTTGGTATTGGGAGGAAGATTTTTATAATTACCCGGTCTAATTCTTTTGTTTTTGATCCTTGGACTGGGTTAGTCAAAACCCGGTCTGGACCGTTATTTCCTAGGAAACGGTTTGCTGTTGCGGTGGTTGATGGAAGAATCTACGTGGCGGGTGGGTCCCTACGTGCTTCAGCTGTGGAAGAGTATGATCCCCATGTGGACGAGTGGCGCGTGGTGGGTACCGCCCCGAGGAGGAGGTACGGTTGTATTGGTGTAGGGGTGGATGGCGTGTTTTACATTATAGGCGGCTTAATGATCGGTGGCGCGTTCGAGTTACGCGCGGCCGAGGCACGTGTGTGTGCTAGCTCTATGGACTTGTATGACGTGGAAGCACGTGGGTGGTTGAGGAGTCGGGCGATACCCGGTGGCGGGTGTGTGGTGGCGGCTTGTGGGGCGGAGGGGTGTGTATACTTGCTTGCGAGCCACGCGGTTGAATTGTCGTTTTGGCGGTTTAATGGGAGGAGGAAAGGCGAGAATGGCGGTGGGTTCGGAGAGTGGTGTCGGATGAGGAGTCCGCCATTGCCGGCGCAGGTTCGACTCGACGGAACGGTGAGGTTTAGTTGTGTAGGGGTGGAGGATAAGGTGGTTTTGATACAAGTAATGGGGTGTATTGATGATTTGTTGAGGAGAAGTGGTAGGAATGGTAGAGGGTATAAAGAAGGGCTAGTTTTAGTGTTTGATTGTGTCACTGAGGAGTGGAGTAGAGGGCCTGATTTACCTGAAGTGGTGCAAAGGGCAGCTTGTGTTTGTGTTGAGTGCTAGTAAAGATTTGTGTAAAATCATATATAGTCTTTGTATTTTTGGAATTTGTATAAGTAATTTGTGGATTGAATCATGTCTAATTGTCTACTTCTCCGTTCGATTGTACCTGCTATTGATAATGATATTTTTTCACACGATATGTTAAATCGAGTGCGAGTATTATAGAACGGAGAAAGTATTATATACGTTTTTTCATTGTAACGATCAGGAAGCCACTTTTATAGTTGTTTCATGGTTAACATAGATGGGTTTGATGCCATTATGATTTATTTACAATGGTGATAATCTTAATGATCTTTACTTATACATAGTATTTTGCCCAATGTAAATAGGGCTTTAGGTTATATACTTATATCCATATTGTGGAATGTGGATGTTACAAATGTATGTTTCATTCATTGAGAAATTTGGTACTTAGAAGTTTATTGGTATTTTTAGTACTAGTATTTGGTATGAACTAATAGTAATTTTGAAGTATCAAACCTTGAGGAGAGGGCTACTAGTCTAGTACTTTGACAATTGATATGTTAATCTTCATGTGACAATTGATATGGATTATCAAGTGGATGTATAAATAATTAGGCATACATAAAAATATTATAAATAAATAAAATAGTAAAGGATTAGTAATCTAAAGCAAGAATTTAACAATTTGATTTCATTATTTTCCAAGGGAAGACATTGTTTAAGAATTTTGATACCACATTTATCACAACTTAATAGATTAATTTTACTGTTTGTAATGATAAAAGTTGAAAAATTATTTTCATTTGTGATCCAAAAATCACGTGACTTGAATTATAGAAACCAATTCGAATTCAATTATTGTTTGACTAAATTCACTTTTGAGTTCACAATATTATAGTTTTGAGTCATTTTTTGTATTTGAATTAATTTTCTATGTAGATCAATAGATAGTAGTAGCATTTGACAAATTCTTAAATAAGACAATTTTAATATGAAATCATTTCTATTAAGTTGATCTAATATACGTTTTTAGTTTCAAAATAATCACTAATAATCTTCAACTAATCACTTACAAATTGAACATTTTTTTTTAACATTTTCTTATAATAAAAGTTTAATGTTCAAGAATAATCAAGAGCATCACCCGATTAAAAATGATCCAAATCAACCATAACCCACTTGCACCAACTAGACCTCACAAATCGAGTGCGATTACCATTGTCATTTCAACCCTCATTAAATCAGATACCTTTCTATAAACCCTTTATTATTTGTTCAATCTCCACCATTTTTGTGCAGAAAAAACTCAGAACAAAGACATGGATTTCCAAGTGGTTGTACTAGCTGGTGGCACTTCTAAGAATCTCGTTCCTCTTGTTTCCAAGGTTTTATTCACTTTTACTTCAATCCCATTTTCCCAATTTTGATTTTGACTATTACCCTTTATCTTTTAGTCCTTGTTAAATTTGTAAATTTCAGGAGGTTCCCAAAGCATTGCTCCCAGTTGGGAATCGCCCAGTATTGTCTTATATCTTAGACCTTTTGGAACAAAGCAATCTCAAGGATATTATTGTGGTATGTTCTTATTATGTGATTGTTTCAATTTTAAGTATGGAAAGTTTGCTCCCTTCTATTGATTACGATTTTGGGAAATATCCGTTTTCAAGGGTATTTTGTGGTATCTTTTTTATAGCTTAATGGGTTCAATTTTTATTTGGGAAATTGGGTTGCATAGTTTATTCTTTTTTCTTTAATTTGATTAAATGTTGGTGAATTATTTGTATTTTCAGGTTGTTGGTGGTGAAAATGCTGCTGTTAAAGTTGAAGGATGGATTTCCAGGGCTTATGTTGATCGTCTTCGTGTCGAGGTGATTTCCCTCATTTGACATTTGATATGGTGTTAGAAATTATGGGGTTTATTCTTTTTTCTATGTTTGCAATTAACCAAGCATGATTTAGATGTTTTATGATGTTGCTAATAGTTTGACATTGGTATATATGGTTAAAGAATTGATGAACTAAAGTAATTAAAATTAATTGTTTGGTGAGTTTCAACAAATTGGATTTCGGGCTAAAAGACTGTGTCTTCTTTTAGCTGGGTTCTTCTGGATATTTAGCATTCAACCCTTTATGGATGCTGTAGGATACACTTTGGCTTTTCTTTAGTTAATACAATAAACTTTTAGTTAGATTTCTGGCATTAAGGGCCTGCTATGAACTCTCACCAATTTATTTATGTTCTTATAAGTCCTCTTTAGTTCTAATATGTTCAATTCAGGTTGTGTAATAAGTTGTCCCCATCACTTCTCTCAAAAATTCACCACGTAATGGAATTTAGTTATAATGTTTTTAGTTCAATTCTAACTTTAAAGTGAGTGTAGTTCAATTTTGATAAGCAGAATTTAGTTCTCATAAGTTGGGCCCGTAAGATAGTTACTTGGCAATGAAGTAGAATATCTTTTATGTGCCGTACGGCTTGCTCTAGTTCAAGATTTACACGCATCATTAGTATGGAGGCTTAGGAGGGATGTGATTTTGCTTTATGTCAGATAAAATCATTACTTTTTTCGATAAAAGAAAATGAAACAAAGACTTTGCATTTTCTTGCAATGGGATATTTGCTGATATTAAGGATCCTGATATACGTGATACATAGAAGCTACAAGTGTGTTTCTTGTTTAAACCCAAGTCTGTCGTTTAGGCTTGTTGAAAGGTGAAGTCTTTGTGTACCATTTTATGATCATTCTAAGATGCATTGCTTTCTTCTCATTTGACGCTTTGGATAATGAAAACAAAATAAAGGACACTTTGGTTTACTTGAATGATATGCGAAATTTCATTTGTGCAGTTATTGGGTATTGAATGTTGATTGTTGCATTGGACTATAGGAGTAGTAAGTTTGTTTAAGAGACTGCAGGTTGCAACATTGTTGTCATGTGTTGTTCTTTGAAACTCTGAATTGGGATTGGGAATAGGAGAGTTAAACCCTTGTGGTGGATTGAGTATTTGCAGCTTGATAGTGTGTTGATACTGGAGGTCAAATGTGTCTATCTAGCATATTTTCTTGTAGGAGTAAATTTGGTGGCTATAGTCCAGATGTTATGATATCCCTAGGCAACATAATTATCAGAAAAGCAAGGCTTCAAGGGATTTTGTTGGCAATGTAATGGCCTATGCCTGTTGTTTTGTATGCAATGCGTGAGAGCCATTAGGATATTAAAAATGTAAACAAGTGCAATATGCTGCTGTCAAGGTTAATGTTCTTTTGAGATTTCACGTTATGGCAACCTTTTTTTCCTTAAATATTTGCTAAATTTCATCTTGATCATAAGGGTGTAAGCATTGTTATTGTTGACACCTTGTTTTCCTTTTAAATTTACAGAGGAATCGATCATGAATTCTAGCATGTCTCTGAAAGTAACCTACTCTTTTTTTGTTCGACTCATTGAAGGAATCTTGTATGCCTTTACTTTACTGGAAAGCTTGAATTGGTTGGTATACTTGGTGTTTACTATTATCAGTGGGAATTGCAGTAAAGGAATCATCTATAATCTGTCTGAAATCTCCTAAAGTTTTTGAAGCTGTTGTGCTGGAAATTTCATTGATTGCACTCGGATATCGGACTATCAAGAGGATCAATTTATATATTTTTTAAGATAAGATCGTATATATTAGATTGCTTGACAATTTTGTTTGGGTATTTTGAGTCAGATATGAGCATCTTACAAATTTTCTAACTAGTTTCTGTAAGTTAATTTAATACTTTGTGTTCCACTGTTTTACAGTCTTGACACGTGATGGCTGTCTGGATTGTGAAACCCACTATAGAAGGACGGGGAGAAGAAGTAATGAAGTAGATGGATCAAAATTAGTAAAGATATCAAACTCGAAGTCTTTTGAGAGGCTGATTAGAAGTTTGTTGGTTATACTTTTGGGGATTTGAGGAAGAGCCGGAAGAGGTCTAACTGTCCGGATTAATGTAGATATTGGATGGAGATGGGAATCAAGTGGCTCCCTCTGTACTTGTTCTGAGTCACTTGATCTAAAGAATAATAGTATAATACCGAGAAGCCATGACTTTAAGCGGGGGGGTTGGAAATTTTCATGTCAGCACTACATAGAGCTTTTAGGTGAGGATGGTGAAAGATTAACCAAATTTGAGGGTGTTGGAAGAGTTTTGCTATTTCGACAATGAGAAATGATTATTTTGGCTTAAACACAAAGTTAAAACATTTTTTGGGTCGAGTATTCCACATATACTACAATTTTTACTGATCTTTGAGGGCGGGCTGTGGTCCGCTGGTTTGTCTTCGCCCACTTATAGTTGTTTATTACCTAATGGGTTACGTTTGCTTATATATCGTACTGTTGACCTTGCCAATGGACTGTCCTAGAAAATGTCTTCTAAAATGTTTTCTTTTCTGATTTCTTTTTTGTTTTCTCGTCTTTTTCAGTTGGGGAAATGAGATGCTTGTAGTATCTGGGATTTTTGCACAACCCAACTAACCACATTTTCAAGGTGCTGGTTATTTTGGTAACAGATAAATTATGTGATTTCTTGATTTTCTTCAGGTTGTTGCGGCTCCAGAGGACAAGGGAACTGCTGGAGCACTGCGCACACTTTCCCGCCACTTAAAAGCTAGTGACATCATGGTAAGCTTTCTGTGTATGGTTTGCCTGTGTTCTTGATAATTTTTGTATGCTTGTTTTTTGAGCTACACAGCCTACACTATCATTCTTTTGCAGGGTGTTTTTGTTTCTATCACACTCTAACCTATTGTTATGTTATTTTATAGAAAACTGTTGTCATTGGTATGAAATTGTTCCGCTTTCTAGCAAAGTTTCTGCCAAGCATTGATTATTCATTTTCTTATTTAGCTTAATTGACTGTAAAGGTGGTGAGTGGCGACCTTGTTTGTGATGTTCCTCCGGGGGCTGTAGCTGCTGTTCATGGACGACACGATGCTGTTGTGACAGCAATGCTTTGTTCCACCCCTGTTAGTGGGCCAATAGAATCTGCATCGTCCAGTGGAAAGGATAAAGCAAAGAAACCAGCAAGTAGTAATCTTGTAGGGTTGGATGCCACAAAACAGTTTTTATTGCACATAGCTGCAGGTGTCATTTTAGATGTCTACTTGTTTGGATAACTTGTCAATTAGTTGAAATATTTCTTTCTATATCGTTTCCTTAGTACTGGACGATTCTTGGCAGGCACCGAGGTTAATAAAGATATGCGAGTTCAAAAGAGCATACTACGTGCCGCAGGCCAGGTATTTTACTTGTTTCCTTAGGACTAAAAAAATTGCCACCTACTTAAATTTATGGCCTAAAAAAATTGTAGTGCTGCTATTTTTTTGTCATTATTCTCTTGCTTGATCCTCGTGTCAGTATTCTCTATTTTTCCGTTAATGTCCATTTGTTTGTGCATGATTAGCTAGCTAATTCGTGATTCGCTCAAGTTTGCCCAAAAATGGCCAAAAACCGACCATAATTCGCTTTTTTCGATTCGCAATTCGGAAGGAGATTAGTGATCATGTGACACTGAGTCTTTATGTTATAACTCTCCTTTTCTTTTGTGGCCTTAGATGGAGATCCGAACTGATCTTATGGATGCCCATCTATATGCATTCAAGAGGTTTGCAGATTCGATCTCTTTCTCTTATCCATTTTTCTTTTGGGAGGAGAGTGGGTTGTCGGAGTAGTATGATTTTTTGTTAATACTTTTGAGAGTTGGCCCTCACATAATCTTTATCTCTTTTTCATTTAGATCTGTTCTTCAAGAAGTTCTCGATAAGAATCTGAAATTTACTAGCCTACAGCAGGATGTGCTGCCCTATCTTGTACGGACACAGCTGGTGAGTTAGCTATCTGCCATAAGATTTGTCTTGCCTGCCTTCGCAGCTTATACAAGCGTCCTCATTCATAATTTTTTAATGAAATGCTGTAGCGATCAGATGTTTTGGCAAATGCGACTATACAAGCAGAAGAAAATGGGAATAGGGTCTCTCCGTCACATAAAAACCAAGTAATGCTGTCCCAACTCTTGGCTAATGCCTCTACCCCGAGCTTCCATGAGCTGTACGCATTAGGCCATAATGGATCTGCTCATTCTCTGAGAAAAACCCACAAATGCTGTGTTTACATTGCCAGCAACGACAAGTATTGTGCACGTTTGAATTCCATTCAAGCTTTCTGTGATATCAATCGTGATGTGAGACTATCCACTAAGTATCTTTATCGACAGTGTACTACTTTTGATTTGTTTATTGACCTGAACTCTATTAAATTTTCCTAGGTTATTGGAGAAGCAAGCCATCTATCGCGATACCCATTCTCTGCCCACAACAACTTTATTCATCCTTCTGCCGAGATGGGATCAAAGTCTACTGTAAGATCGGTTATCTTTGTCTTTTTTCCTTCCTTTTTTATTTGCCAAGAAATGTGTCTTGTTTTCCTTGACCCATTTAATGTTTATCATTTGATTGATGCCATTACATGATCGATATTTTTGAATTCCATTTAGGTCGGACCACATTGTGTGATTGGTGAAGGTTCACAATTGGGAGATAAATGTAGTGTTAAACGATCTGTCATTGACCGCCATTGTCGCATAGGTTCAAATGTGAAGGTATACTTATTTGTTTTCTAAAAAACCGAGCTTCTTTATGTTGCCAACTTGCCATGTTGCTTATCTTGGGTCGTTCCTCTATATAATGCTCTTTTTTAGTTGACTACGTTATACGTGTAATAGATGACATAGTTTCAGTGACTTTTTCTTTTAAATTCAGATTGTGAATTCAGTGGTTATGGACCACGTTACCATTGCCGATGGTTGTTCGATACAGAGTTCTGTTATTTGTAGTGACGTACAGCTCCAAGAGCGAGCAGTTCTAAAAGACTGCCAGGTAAAGCTCCTTTGTCTTTTTTGTGCTTTATGCCTTCCAATCTATCGTATTTTCTATGTTGATGGTTTAGTTATTATTTTTCTATTCTTGATGGACCGAAGATTTATAGCTCTTCTGTTTTGGAGCATGATGTAGCAAAGTAAAGTGGTTCATTAAATCATGTGCTCTTGTTATTTACGTGAAGTTGGTGACATTTTATATTTGCAACAGTAAGGTTGTATACATTTGAACTCCCCTAACCCTTCCTAAAGGCGAGCCATTTGATGGCATTAGGGTTACGGGATGTGATGGTTTGATTATTACTCCACGGTCTCCTCTCGTGTAATAAGCAACACTTATGTTTGATTCGAGGACTGAGATTTTTTGACGGAATTGTGTTAAAATTACATAGTTAACTAAATTTTCCTCTCTACCATACCGATGTACTAGGCTTCCAAAAGCAAAATCTTTTTAAGCCTGTAACCGTTATGCCTTACTAATATTTCCCCCTTTTGTCTCTCGTCAAAACTTGAGTTCATGCAGTCGACCTTGTCTTTTCGATCAAGGTTTTGCCATTGTTATAGTGTTGTTTTGTTATTGTTGTCATTGTTAATACTCAAGTTTCAAACTTGATTCAGGTTGGAGCAGGTTTTGTGGTTACTGCAGGCAGTGAATACAAAGGGGAGTCTTTGGCGAAGAAAGAGAAAAATGTTTCTGTATGAGCTATGTTTTGGGCACCTATCCTTATGTTTTAAGACCTTAGATTACTGAAGAAACAAATGTGAGGGTGGTGGTTCGGATTTTGTTGTACTTCCAAGTTACCAAAGTTAATACCAATTTTGCTCCATTTATCCTAATTCCTATATCTTGATGCCATATATTAAGTGTTCTGCACATGTTGTTAACATAATTCGATGTTCATTTCCTTATCGTAATGCTATTAAATGATTTTTAACTAAACATGATTTTAGAAGGTCAAATGTATGTAACATTACCTTTCAAACAACTAAGATGTTGAATTAGATTGATTGTTAATAGTGTAATAGTAAACATCATCTGTTGCTTTTCACAACAATATGAGGAAGTCACTAAATTTCCTACTTCTATTGGTTACATTATTGATCTGATTGCACTCAAGTTCGATATTATGCAAAATTTTGTAAGTCGCATCATGTTGTCTAATATATGTTGGTGTTTGGACAGTACATGAACCATTATTAAGATAATAACCGAGGTTAATCGACTATTTATCTCCGTTTCTTAAAACTTGCTCAATATAATCCAAATACAAGACCGAGAAGTATTTAAGTAAACTTTTATCCTTAAGGGGCCGCTTGGATTGAGAGCAAATATTTATGAAGTAATAAAAGTCAAACTAGAATAATAAAGTTAATTAGATAAATGATTAAAGAGATTTGATTGTTAGAAGTAATGAAAAATGGAGAATATAGAAATTAGTTTCCTTATTTTGGAATACAAATTTACCCTAGAAAATGAGAAAGATTGAAATAAATAAGATTATTTAGCATTTTAATTCCAAGTATAAGATTGGGATAAACTTATGTCCCAAAATAAGCTTCCGTACGTCCAAGCTTAGCCTCGGGTAAGTCGCTGTTAGTAACAGCGACTTAAGGGGAAAAAAAATAAAATAAAAAGTTGAAAGTCGCTGTTAGTAACAGCGACTTTTAGCTTTTTAATTTTCCAGAATCCTTCTTCCTCCTCACTTCATTTCGCGATTTAGTTTTTCTCCCGCAATTCTCTACTTTCTCCTTCTTCATTCGAACCTTGTAAGGATCTTCATTCCTTCAACTAAGGTCATCAAGTTTCAAGTTTGTACCAGTAATTAGTGCTGTAGTCTTCTTAGATCGACCTAAGGTAATTTTTTTTGGTTTTTTTTTCAATATTCGAAAAATTAGGGTTTGTTGTGTTTTAATCAATTTTCACATTAATGTAGGTTGACAAGCTTCCAATTACGTGATTCTTCTTGATCTACAGCTAATTGAGGTTCGTTTTTATTATAAATTTTTTCATTTGTTGGTGAATTTAAAATGTATGTCATGTGTAGTGGGCATTTACACTTGAGCTCTACGATTATGTCAAATGTAGTTGTTATTTACATTGATCCTTACTTTTAAAAGTTTGTTCCAGAATTATTAGTTGAATGTAAAATGTATAGTGGTCATATATTTATGAAGTTGATGGTGATGTTGATTTTTTATGTGTTGTTGTAGAAATGGCTTCATTTTTTAAAAGTTAGACGCTGTTAGATTGTATCATATTCGTAGGAACGTTGAGTACAGAACTGAGACTTCAAATCAAACCGTGCTCACGTTGAAGTGTAAGAGAGGGTGTGGTTGGAGGCTTAGGGCTAGGAAGACCTCCTATTCACCGTCATGGGAGATAATTACTTATAAAGGGAAGCACGGGGGCTGTATTTTAAGTACTGAAAACGTGTCAGCTGGGCACATTCATTTGACATCTTCCGTGATTAACAATCGTATTAGAAATTGTGTTGCTCAAGACCCATCAATTAAGGTTTCTGTTGTCCGGCAAATGGTCAAAGACCAATTCGGTGTGGAAGTGACCTATAAGCGGGCTTGGTGTGCTAAACAGCAAACCCTTCTCTCCATCTATGGTATGTGGGAAGATTCTTATCCTCTTCTTCCACGCTTCCTGAAGGCACTGCAAATTTCAAACCCCGGTACCGTAGTTGAGTGGTTCTTTAAGGAAGATAATGATGTCGGTGTGTATGTCCGTCCTAGTATTAGAACTTTCCAACGCGTGTTTTGGGCTTTCCAACCTAGTATTGAGGGATTTAAGTATTGCAAACCCGTTATTGCCATTGACGGAACACATTTGTATGGTAAGTATCGCCATACGTTGTTGACTGCGATTGCCCAAGATGGGAACAAGGGAATATTCCCGCTTGCCTTTGCTTTGGTCGAAAAAGAATGCATAGCCGCGTGGTCTTGGTTTATGGGCTGTGTTCGTAAGCATGTGATGCATAGTCCAGGGTTATGCGTTATTTCCGATAGGCATGCGGGCATTCTAGCAACTATGGAGGAGCCGGAATGGCAACCTCCAAACGCCCATCATAGGTTTTGCTTGCGGCATTTGTTAAGCAACTTCAATCGTCAAATGGGTAATGTGAAGTTGAAGAAAATGTTTGGTAGGACTGCAGAGCAAAGACAACCCAATAAAGTCGTCGAGGGATTGAAGGCCATTGGTGTTGTTAATCGTGAAGCACTATTTTGGATTGATGAAGTTGGTGATATGTCTAAATGGTCAATATGTCACGATGGAGGGTATAGCTTACCCCTTTTGAAATTATTACTTCATAATACTTTAAATTGAAGCTAACGTAATATTTTGATTTAGGTGTCCGATACGGAAACCATATACTCCTAGGCACGCAGTTTCAACACTTCATTTCGGAAGTAACTGCGCCCCACACCACTACGTACGCGTACGAGTCATCTGCTCATCAACCCGACGTTCATCTTGAGGAGGTTGACTTAACGTGTCCGGACTACGGTGGCGGGTCCTCACAGGGTGCCACATCATCAAACTATCAATCCCCTCCCCTACCCGAGCGTCATGCGACTGCATCTTACTATCGTAGGAGGCGTCGTAAACCGTCACAATTAGACAGGGTACAGGAGGAGGATTAGCATTACAATAGTTTTGTAATTATTTAACATTTGTACATACTCATTTGTAACTGTTGGTCTTTTGTGTGTAAATTGTAACATATATGTACATGTATATATTTTTACCGTAGTATCACACGTTTATTATGAGTGAATTGATGTTAACTACTCAAACTTTTAGGCGATGAATCATTCCGCGAACAATGCAGCATAAATTTAATCAAAAACATACAATCATATTCAAATAAGGATGTTGCTAATCAACATTCAACACAATTTCAAGCAAGTTCAACAAATCCAAATCCAAATCCAATTACATACTTCATGCATTAAGTTAAACTAGCGTCCGTAACTAAGAAGGCTTAGTTAACTTTCTCATAATTCTTTCAGTCTCTTCTTTCCTATGTGCCATATCATCCATTTGTCTCTTTAGATTAAATATCTCATCTTTAAGCTCTTGTTTTTCCTTCTCAAGCCGTATTATTAAGTCTCTCTGCCATTTTGTACCCTCCGGAGCAATCCAGCGAAAGTATGTGCATCCTAATCCGTCAGCCAAGTAGAAAGGGCAAGCAACAAATTCACGCCCTGGATCGAAGTCGCTCCAATCAGTATTAATCTCAACTTCATAACCACAATCACAAAGCTCTTCAATACAATGCTCCTTTGACATATACATAATACATATAATATATTAACGTTAGTGAACTTTCAAAAATAATATTTACATTTACAATAATAAAACTAACAAAATACCTTATGTTAACTTTAACAATTGATGGAAAAGAATAAGAATGATGTAGAATGGATAAAATGAAATATAAGAAATAATGGACCTATTTATACAACAACATTACAACGGCTATTTTCACATTCTAACGGCTATTTTTCTAATTAACAACGGCTAGTTTAGTTTTTAAATTTTTAAAAAAAAAAAAAAAAAAAATCTAAAAGTCGCTGTTAGTAACAGCGACTTTCAACTTTTTATTTTTTTTTTTCCCTTAATTCGCTGTTACTAACAGCGACTTACCCGAGGCTAGGCTTGGACGTACGAAAGCTTATTTTGGGACATAAATTTATCCCAATCTTATACTTGGAATTAAAATGCTAAATAATCTTATTTATTTCAATCTTTCAGAAAATGAAGGGGAATTCTTTACCTCCTAATGAGAAAAATCAACCTTTTTTTATTCTCACTCATTCTACTTCTATCACTATTATTTTAAAAACTTCATTTGGATCTCTAATTAGCTTTGTACATTAGTTTGACTTTTTTTATCCCCTTAAATATTCACTCTCGATCCACGCGACTCCTTAATTTTGGACACCAAAGGATTTCCTCAAAAATAGCCACCAAAGGTGAAAGATGTTACAAATTGAAAGAAAACAAATGATGAAGGGGAATATGCAAAATTACATCTCAAAAAAATTACATTAAAACACAGAATTAATTGGCTTAAGTGGTTGAATTTGAAATTAATTACAAGCCCTGTTCAAGGGAAGGCGAATAATCAAGATGCAAAAAACTACACGAAAGAACTAAAGAAAGAGATAGTATCATTAAGGGCTTCAATAAAGTGATCGACGTCTTCCTTGGTGTTGTAAAAGTATAGACTAGCCCTCGCACTCGCATTCATGCCCAAATGTCTATGGAGTGGTTGTGCACAATGGTGTCCAGACCTAATAGCCACCCCATGCTGATCCAAGTTCATAAACCACATTAGCTATGCCATTATCACAGCATCAAAAAACACAAAAAATGCAAGAGTGAAGAAAAATGAATAAGTTTCGCTGCTAGAAGTGGTGTAATACCTGTTGATCAAGAAAGGTTGCAATATCTGTTGGGTGGATATTTTCGACGTTGAAGGAACAAAGAGGAGCTCGACCAACATATTGTGAAGGCTTGGGGCCATAAATTCGAACTTTCGGGACTGATGATAGCTTTTCGTACAAATATTCACCTAGTTCCATCTAAGAGCAAGTTCATGTGAGCACACCCACAATTATGTGATGCAATCACATTTATACTATTACGCACAACATTTTTGTGAAAACTCAGTAATAGTCTAATAGACAGCTTAGCTTTAAAAAGCTCGCCTAGCGACTTGGGTGGGTGATAGCTTGGGCGCCTTGATATGGCTAGGCAAGGCGATTCCTTAAGCAAGCGCCTCAAAACACCTTGTAGCGCCTAACAACAAGCGCCCCACAGCACCTTGGAGTGTCTTTTGATCTTAAACTCGAAAGAAGCTAATTGATGCAAGCACACACCAAGCTACTCAGACATAAATCGGATGTTTAGAATCACTGTAAGACATAAAGAAGATATCTGCAGGTAACCTACCTCATAATCATGGATCTTTTGCATGCCGATTTCAGATAGATAATCTATAGCTGCTCCTAATCCAATGGCCTCACCAATGGCTGGCGTTCCAGCCTCAAATCTATTCCAGCAAAACAAGAATTAACCCAAGATTACATATAAATAACAGAGATCCTAATTGATGCATACAAACCTGGAGGGAGGAGCTGCATAAGTGGAGTGATCCAAGTACACATCAGAAATCATTTCTCCGCCACCTGAAAATCAAATAAAAAATCAAATGAGGTATAATGTCATGTAGCTATAACATGTACTCCCTCTGTCCCTCTCAATTTGCACTAGTTGCAAAATGAATAAATTTAATGGAAAGGGAAATTAGGTTAGGGAACGAGACAAGAAACAAGTGGAGGATAAAAATGACTTGCTAAAATGAGGAGTACAAGATTTTGGATGAGAATGAAAAATAAAGAGTGAAACCATTGCCAAAAAATAGAAAGGATACAAAATCAGAGATAAATTAAAATGAAAAGTGGTGCGCTTCCTCCGTCTCTCTCATTTAAGATCATTTTTCATTTTGTGTTGTACCTCTTATTTTGCATCATTTTAATTTTTGGACAATGACTCACCACTTCTTTTTAATCGCATCCACATATCTTAATTAATCATCTTTTGATTTCATCCACATAATTCATTCTCTCTTCATTTATTACCAAATATCACACTTTTTCTTACAAAAATACCAAATTTCTATGAAACATGTTAAGCTGGCTGTTTCATGTAGTTAATCTAATAGTGGGTAAACCTTAAGGCACCAATTGGTAATTGGTCAAAGATGGTGATTGTGGGAATGTGTTTTAAGTGTTATTTTCATGAAACATGTTATGTAATTCCCATGGTAATGAAGCTTTATCCTCAAGAACATGCTTTTCTTCACAAAATTCTATTGCCATCTAATACCCTCTCCCAAGTAATGGATGAGAACAAATTTTTTATAATTAAAATGATTACAAGACATGAATGATCACAGAAATTGTCAAGTAATTTTCTCTGTTAAATTACATCAAATTTTCATCACCATTTCCACTATCTAATACAAACGGCAACAACCAAACTAATTGTAAAATTACTGCATCATAAACAGACTAGTTAAACAGGATATAACCAGTTTGTCAAGAAAGAAACACTTCATACCTAAGAAAGGCGGCATTTTTGACAGAAGCTCCTGCTTGCCATAGAGGAAACCTACTCCTGTAGGCCCACACATCTGAAGCATTGCTTAATCTTTATTTTTGAATGCATGAATTGAAGATTTGCTTGTGAAGAAGAAGAAACTAACCTTATGAGAAGAAGCAACAAGAAAATCAATACCAAGACTTCGAACATCAACTAACATATGCGGGACACTCTGACAAGCATCAACCAAAACCTTTGCTCCGACAGCATGAGCTGACTGCACTATATCATGAATGGGTAGAGTCGATGCTACAAGAAGAACAACCTAAAATTGATAAGAGCTCAGAAGTCTTGGGGAGAAAGTTCTAAATTACTCTCTGTCATCTCTTATTTAAGACCCTAGATACCCAATAGTTTACTTATATCAATTAAATCTCAAAGAAACAGTAATCGCTAACAACAGTTATCAACTAAATCTCAGACCTACCGAGCACATTGGAGACATGGTGTACAACTATCATTTTCGTCTTTCTTGATATCATGTCCAACAATGCTCTTGTATCAGGAGTTTCATCTTTGGTCAAATTGACAAATTTCAAATGAGCGCCGGTTTTCTGAGCTACCAGTTGCCAAGGTACTATAGCACTGTGGTGTTCAGCAACAGTGAGGATGATCTGCAAATTGAAATTAAAGCAACATTTAGCTTCTGATTATCTAAAGGAGACTTTTTAGTAAAAAAATTTAGCAGCATTACAAACTAGCAGTGATTTGAACCAGCTATATGTCTATATCCATAGAGTAAAGAGCAATAGGTGAGAGTGTGATTGAGAAGGGAAATATACCTACCAGCCTAAAGAAGGACAAATCTAAAAAAAGGAACAGTTTTACACACTGTAAGTTGACAAATCCTGATTTTTAGAGAAGCAGCGAGTATACATGAGACATTCTTGAGTTTACGAGCGTTCTTTCTATAAATAGTATCCTGACATAATCAAGTTTAATAACGGGACAAAAACAAGAAATAATCCTTCATGTGTGAAATAGTGAATAGCCCAATAAAGATCAAAGACTTCCATCGAATTGAGTGATAATTGTATGTGTAATAGCATCTACTGTGCTAGGAACATTATTAAACCTGATTATTACAATTGTGAGGATACCTTTTTTAGCTTCTTGAGTTAGTTCCTATGTTCAAGATCCCTCTCACTCTTACAAAACTAGAATCAAAATATATAAAACTGGAAAAGTCTATGTGGTGACCTTGAGTTTTTAACTTTTTTTATATGGTAGACAATAAATCCATGTGGTGATCCCGAGCTTCCAACTTTTCCATGTGGTAGAAAAAATGTTAAATTTTTGGTGAAATTAATTACTCATTTCAACTCGAAAGAAATATGTGCCAATTAGAGTGATCGCGATGCCTATTTTCTTTTAAAAAAAAAGTCATTATGTTCAGAATGAATAACGTAAAGTTAACAAAAATACTTCCCTTTTATCAACCATGTGAAAAAGTTGAAAGCTTAAGGTCACCACATGGATTGAATAAAATGTTTGTCTATCACGTCAAAAAGCCGATAACCCAGGGTTACCACGTGGAATTTCCCTATAAAATTTGTTCCGCTTAAAATGGGAATGGGCTAGGGTTATGAACTTATAATCTAATACTATCTGATTATTTGTGTTATCATCAAGATATTCTCAATATCTCATGCTAAAAAAGGAAGGCAGCCTAATGAGAAACGAGGGAGGATGTCCAATTTTCTTTGACATAAAACTCAAGAAACTTTTACATAATAGAAATACATCACAGTTTGATTGATAGGGACTACCATATTTGTGCTTCTTAAAGTTTAGGAGCATAAGATCTATCGGAAAAGCAAAACAACACTTAAGAGAATATACCTCATCTCCTGCTTTTATATTTGAGAGGCCCCAAGAATTCGCCACTAAATTAATAGCTTCAGTAGCATTCCTTGTAAATACAATCTCATCCCACTCTCTGGCATTAACGAACACAGCAACCTTTTTTCTTGCTAATTCATATTCATCAGTTGCTTTGGCACTAAAATTTTTAATTCGAATAAGTTCACAATCAGGACAAATAAATCAAAATACAACGTGCCTAAATAGAGTCACAAAACCTCAGGAAATGTATTCCCCTGTGCACATTTGCATTATAAGCTTCATAATAATATTTCAAAGCATCCAATACAGCTGCTGGCTTCTGAGATGTTGCACCATTGTCCAAGTAAACTAGATTATGACCATTTACTTCCTACACCATAGGGTAGCACAATCACATCACAAAGTTAATAATCATGCATAACAAGATCCAAAAGTACAACAAAATTCATATTTCATATTAATTATGAGCATAATGAATGATTTCTAAACCCGACCCCTATACTATACCCAACAACAAAAACTGTTCATTACCCAATGTCATTAAGAGGCTTTCACCTAGGTTTAGTTTTGGGATCAAATGTACAGAACTTTGTGCACATAATTTAATGCGCCTTTTTAAGTACAAGGTAGGTTAGGGAAGGGGAGGAGACAGCGAGAATGGAACCTAGTATCTTTTCTGAGAGAGTGGTAAATGTTCCAATTGAGACAATACCTAGTTCTCTTAATAAGACATTTTAATATAGTCCATTATAATTCAAAATCAAAATCAAAATAAAGAACATATAGTAGAAGTCAGAACCATTGCACAAGATTCACCAAAATCCACCCATTTGAATTAATTACAGATACCTGCAAGCTAGATGATACATTTTTCTTGGTTACAACACACATATCCGCCATTCAAACTTCAATCAAATCTTCCCCGTATAACCCCACCTTAGTAGGAGTCACTTAATGGCATCCTATAATAGAACGGAATATGAAATTTATGCATCAAAGAAACCTCCACTAAGTATAAAACTAGAATGGTATAAGTGTACACCACTACTTTGGATAAACCTAAAAATCAAGCACCAAATGCAAAATGTTCAATAAAAGCAGAAAGCTTCAATGATTAAATTTACAGATACAAAGTCCATATGAATCGCAAAGTCATAAACCAACTCATAATTCATAATATTTTAGCTTCTAAAAGATTCCAAATATTTTTAATTTCTCAATATTATTAGAGTGATTTACAGACCAATAAAATACATGATTCATCCACCCCCCCCCCCCCCCCCCCCCCAAAAAAAAAAAAAAAAACAAACCCTATCCAGATTCCAGATAATACTCCTAATATTGCTAAGATCAAAATAATCCAAAAGTATAAGAGAATCTTCAATAAATATCCCTAATTTAAAAGTTGTAAAGAAGGAAAAGTACCTGATGAAGGATAGGGAAATCGGGTCTAGTTCGGTGCCCAAGTGAAATGGATTTAGTCTCCGTTGAAATTGAAGAAGTAGAAGTTGAAAGGCAACAAGAAAGAGATGAAGTGAAGGAATTAGAGTGAAAAAATGGGGGCTTTATAACAACTTTCATCGCCATTTTTGTTGGTCCTCTGATCTTCTCAAACAATACGGGGAAGGGAAACTATAACCAGGTAAATGCCGCCTTAGCCTGTTCGGCTGGAAATCCCTCTAAAATACGGAAAAAAAAATTGCCCTCAATAATTTTATTTATAGTTAATTTGTTGTAAAAATCTTAATACTTCTTGCTAATAGCATTTCTTGCGGCATTTAAATTGATTATACTAGTTACCTATTATTTGTTACACTCAATTTTTCTTTTATTTGATTGTTTATTGATTTACCCCTACTCTTTTTTGATGGTAGGTACTTATATTAGTTGGTTAATATGTGCAAGGGGTGCTGTCAGAAAAAAAATACAAATATTAAATTATTTAAAAATAGTCAATAATAAGAATTATTCACAACATATTAGCATTAGATGAACACAATGTCCCCCAAAAATATTATTAAGAAAAGTGTACTAAAAAACTGAGTTAAAAGAATTATGGACATCGTCGACAGTTCTACTTTATTATAGTTATAAACGATAACAATGCAAGCGATGTTGTAAGCGACTAACATTGTGAGAGATTCATTTTACGGTTTGAGGAGAATGAAAGGTATTATGTGATTTCTTAAGTATAAAATTGCTTGTATTATTAATTGTGTTAGGTTTGTCATGTCGTTTTATAAAATGCATTATAAGCCACTAAACAATGGTTGATTTTTATAGAATACAAAGCATAAAGTTTTCTAAATGTTTTAGAACTGGAGACATTATTTTAGGTTTGTCTTGTCGTTTATGATAATTTTTTGTTGTGTTCCTACTCTTTACATTCTAGATGGTTAATGTTAGTGTTGGCTAAAAATGCAAGTCATCGTCGAAATAGTGTTTACTGAAGGAGTTTAATTCCATTTTTGATGCAAGATTTAGAGTTTGGTGATGCTTAGACTTTAAAAAATGTGCAAACTCCGCAAGAACTATGATCAGAGTCTGGAGAGGGAGAAAGATGACAACTCATATACCCACAAAGAAGAATAATACAGCTAAAAAGTCTCTCGACGCAAGAAAAATCTTAGGAATACCCTGACTCAAGACTAACTTTATGCAATTTTTATTGTGACGTGAAGATACAAAAACATAAATTCATTTATAGCCTTGCAAATTGCAAGAATGCAATAGCTAATCTTCACATGGATTAGAGCCACTTCTTTGGTTACTCAAAGTTTAATTTGTCACCACTAAGTGTAAAATAAAATATAGAATACCTCGTTTTCTTAGACGTTATTGTTTGGTTGATTGACAATTTCTTTCACATGGTTTAAAAGCGCTAGGTCCAATTGGTTTAGGGTCCTAAACGGATCAAGTTTTGATTTATTTATTTATATTTAAATTTTTTTACATTTTAAAGGTTTTATTAGTACTAAAATGTATATATGAGTTCTAAATTAATCTAAACTGAGTCAACATAAATATAAAAAGTAGATTTAAAATAATTTTAAAATTGATTTTAGATTGTAAAATAAGTTCGTTTAGAGCGGATTTGACAAGTTCGTAAAAAATTGAGTCCATTTGAATCTTAAATCGATAACCATCCTGATGTGGGACCGGTATGTATACAGGCGAGAAAGAGAGAACCAATAGCGTAGTCAATTTATCAATAACTTCCAAATCACTCGTATCCTTTCCCAGACCCAGTATCCCCTATATAAGTATCCATAGTATCTGAAATCTTGCCCAGAAATAGAAAAAAAAAAAAAAAAAAAACAGTTCCAGTCTTCCAGATTAAGAGAAAATACAGAAAAATGGCGACAGTGGGAGGCATCACCCAGAAAGATGGATCCGAAAACAGTTTGGAAATCGAATCCCTTGCTAAATATGCTGTTGATGAACACAACAAAAAAGAGGTTTCTTTTTTCTCCTTTTGTTTCACCATTTTTCTGTACTAATTACCTTTTATTGTCAATCTTTGTTTCTTTAAATCCCCTTTTTACAGATTGACTTTATTTGCAAATTAATCTTTAATTCAGCGCAGAGTTTAATTGTGAGGTGTATAGTCTGTTTAATTTTGTTTCATTGTAATTTGTTAAGTTTTCATCTTTGGGTTTTGGTAATTGTTGATCATTATTTAGGAATTAATTGTTGATTTACTCTTGATTGATTCTTAATTTGATGGGTTTTTGATAATATCATGCTTAATTTTTCTATGGAATTGGCCATGTGAAACGTTGACTTATACAGGACAATCTGAATTTTTATGTAATTTTTTTAAAATATTGATAAAGTACTTCGTATGATTGAACAAACAAGCGAAAGGATAAATATATAATAATATTCAAGTATCTAATCAAACAAGAACAAATATTTTTCTTATATGTATAAGGACTTTTACTTCTTGTATTTTTAATCATGAGTTATAGTTATATTCATATTCACTAATATTAACTTCTAGCAATAGTCTCATTTTTAGTGAATACATTGGTATACTATTGAGTATTGATTATGGTTTTGACTTTTGATTATAATTTTTTGTTGAAGTTTGCAACTTTACCCTTGTAGGAAATTAAACATGAACCACAAGAAAATTGGGGTCTTGCCTTAGCAGCCACGCGAGACTTGAGTTCGATTCTTATTGAATCTTTCCCCCAACCTACCCTATAAGGAAAAAATCATTTACCATAAACTTGTGTTTGAAATTTGAATGGTTTGAACTTTGAAGACTATGATGTAGGATCAATTCTTTGAGGTCCCTATGTTTGTTCAGTTCACTAATCCTTATTCAAATGTGGATTATTTGGAGGTAGCATTTGAGTCTAATATAGGCTTAGTTGTAAAAAGCGTGAGGCACATTTAGCGAAATGCGTTGCTCCTTGCTTCTATGTGCATCAGGCGTGCCTTTGCGTAGGGGCAGAGCAAAAATACACATTAGTTTTTAAGGCCTTGTTTATTTTATATTTTTTCGAAATTTTAAGGCCGAAAAACAAGTAAAGAGACTAAAGTAAAAGAAGTGTACATTAATATCAATTAATACTTGAGACCTTTAAATAAGGAGATCTTATGCAGTCGAACACCTTACACATGCCAAAAATCTATCTTTATCCAGAATCACTTCTGCCTTTGAGTGCTTTTGGTAAAAATAGCGGTTAAAAATAGTTGTAATCACACCTTACACACCTTAAATAAGGAGGTCTTATGCTGTCTGACACCTTGTGCGAGATTGCCTTTTGAAAATATGAATATAGGAGTAAATTGTATGATCTCACTGTGCTTAACCAAGAAGTAATCGAATGTGTTCTTTCTGCAGAATGCTTTGTTGGAATTCAACAGGGTTGTTAATACAAAGCAACAGGTAGTTGCTGGCACTATGTACTATATTACTCTCGAGGCAATCGATGGTGACAAGAAGAAGGTTTATGAAGCAAAAGTGTGGGTCAAGCCATGGATGAACTTCCAGGAATTGCAGGAATTCAAGTATGTAGGCGACGTCTCTGCTGATGGTTCCAGCTCCTAGGTATATACTTTTCTCCGACTATAATGGTTACTGCTCCTTCACCTCAATCTTAGTCTATGGTTCAGAACTCGTTCTGCTTAATGTCTGTCTCGTATTCCTGAATTTTCAAATTCTTGGGAGGTTTAGATGAAGTTATAGGGCAAAAGTTTTCATTATGATAAATTTGTGTCCTGGAAATATGGTCATGGTCAACAACTCATTATTCCGCGTGAAGTCAGGGTCCTGAGGGGAGAGGTAACAAACATATTGTACTCGTACCCTCTCGAGGGAGAGAGCGTGTCCTGGAAATATATTTTGCTTAATCTCGATAAAGGGTACCTAGAGTTGTGTCCTGGACATACCATAGCCGTACCCTCTTGACAATGTGAGTTTCGTGTTTTCAACATTTGGATTGATAGTCCTGGTTCGCGTATTGTTTTTTGTTCTGTTTGTTTATCGTTCAAGAAGTGTGCGTTGCTTCAGAACACGATTCTTCTCATCATGCTCTCAAATTCACCCTTTCATAACATCTTGGGTTTGACATATCCAGTTACAGTCCGCAGATTACTTTGAGATCATCCGTGTTTCCCAGGATTGTTCACGACTTCTGTCAAATTTTATCAGAGTTCGGAGCATTTAGCATGATCGTTCCCTTGCTCATTTAATCCTTTGTTTTGTTACTTACTCGTAGTTCTACCATTGCAGATCTTCTGATGAGTATACACAGCTGGTTTCGAGTATATTGCGACTGTTAAGACCTGTTTGCGTGAACTTTACCTTAGTTCAAACCGCTCTTCTTAAATTATGTGTAAACATTTTATTAGCTTTATTTCAGTAAATAATGAAGATGTATGGATGGATTAGCATTCCGAATCCTGATTTTATGTCAAATTAATGTAATGTATGGGTCGAAACTCGCAAATATCATGTTAATCTTTGTTAATCGTATTCGAAAGCTAAAGTATGCTCTATCTTGTTAAGGATTAGGAATGATCAAAACAATTTGAATTTGATTATTTATGTAAAATTAGATTCTTCATTTCCGAAGAAAAAAATTATGTAATGAAATAAAAATTGTTTACGATATAGGTTTAAATTTGTATACGATCAGGTTAGAACATGAAATAGGATTCAAATATATGATCTTAAATATTACAAGGTGAAACTCCTATCATCTATACCAAGCAACTTCGGTGACTAACATATGAGTATTCTTATTTTATACTGCATTCGATCTTAATTAATGCTCCCATTAAGAATATTCATGAGAATTATGAAAAAATTAAATATTTTAAAAGATAATAATATTATTTTATTAAACAATAAAATTAATGGTAAAACGTTGAGCAAATTTTATTTTTTTTCTAAATAAAATTTAAAGTTGGATTCTTACATAATCTTTTTTCCTTACCGTGCAATACCTCAATTTGTGATTTTATATAAACAATGTAATCCTAATGCAAAATTCTATCACTGAGTCATCACCACATGGCTTAGGCTACGACTTCAGTTACGTTAAGGATCTTCACTTCAATTCCAAGTATTTTTCGGCTACCCCTATAACTCAATTGTTTTATTATAAAGATATTTGTTAGCTGTCTATTTTTGACAATTAATTTGTTCAATTTTGAAAGTAACAATTAATTTTTTTAAATTTTAAAATGTATTAACCCAAGTCATTTTTATGAAAACTAATTTGTTTGGGTTTTGAAAGTCACCAATTAATTTGTTTTTACATATTCATAAAATCATAATAAAAATATGATAAATTATTTTGATCAAATTCAAATTAAAGTGACTTAATGTTTAAACCACTAACAGGTGAAAATCCATTACATGAAAATCACGTTTAAAAGTTGTCCCAACAAATAAAATACTAACCCAAAAAAAAAAAAAATTGACCAAAGTTCAGTACATCACATGCAATATTTCTCAAAAAATTGATCAAATTTAGGGTGCTATTGGAATGGGCTATCCCACATCGACAAATTGAAGAAAGTGTTCGCATTTTATATAAATTATTGGAGTCCTTCTTCTATTGTCATATAGTTTTGGGATGTATATGTCTCCTTGGCTCATGAAGTGTGTACTCATAATTTCCCAATAATATGCTTATATTCACCATTGGCTACTTTCATCTTACAAAATTTTATTAAGCAATCCAATCCAATCCAATCCAATCCATCAATATTGACCAGGATTATAAAAACATTTCATTGGCCGACATAACCAAAAAAATAAGAACGTTCTTTGAATTAAGTTCCTTGATGACACCTATAAATACAAACAGTTGGAGACACCAAAATCCTCATTCAAAGCAACCCATAATTAATATTCTTATTCTTATTGTAATCAACATATACACTCTTTCCATTTTTGTATTTCAGGTATTACAATCTTACTATATCCTTTATTTTTGTTTTTGTTACTATTTTTTAATTTGCTTACAAATTAAAAAATTTAAACAATGAAAATACCCATCGGATAAGTTAGATTTACGTGAGAAAAGGGTAAAAAAATCGAAAAGTGAATAAAGCATAAATTGGACATAAGCTCTATATAAATATTAATTATAAGATGTTATTTTATTTTTATTTGATGATTAAATAGTACTAATTAAGTAGTTGAAATTTTAATTTATAATATTAATATATATTTGGTTAATCAAATTACTAAATGCTGGAATCAAGCACTAATATTTTTAATAAAACAAAGAAATCTTGTTTTATGCTTATTCAATTGTTCATAAAATGAATAGTCATAGTTAATTAGTTATCTCCTATTGAACCACTCAATGATAGAGTGTCCAACATTACTATTGAATTTAAGCATTTTTCTTTGACTTTATTCCTTTTAGCTTGTAAACTATTCTTATAGGTAATTCTCCTATTAATTTATATTCTTTAAAATGTTCATTTTAAGATTATAAAAATTTATTATTTTATATTATAAGTAATTATTTGAAGATTATAAGTAATCACTTTAAAGCAGTAAATATGCTTTGAGTCAGCCCATTAAAAATGATTTTTCTATGAGATAATCCCATTAGAGAATTTATTCATATTGAAAGAGTATACTCGGAGCTTCAACTACTAGTTTGAACTTTTGACTGAATTAATTTCTTGACATAGTATTAGAAGCCAACTTAGCATAAATCAGTTAACTCATTTATCTTTGCGTTGACTTTCTTATTGGGCTTGGTAACCCAAAAATATATAGGAAGCTAAGGAAACAATGGCATCAGAAGAAGCAGCCCAAAACGTGGCCCAATTGACTGATAAAGAGAAATCAACGATCAGTGAAATGATGAAGGCTGCACAAACATTGTTGAACAATAGCAACATTGACAACACTGAAAGGCAGCTTGCTACACTTTCTGGTGGTATCAAGAATTGCCAAGATAGACCCATTTTGTTAAACAAAACACTTGACGGGTTCGGATCTTTCGTTTCGGATCCTAGTGAGAGTATTGGTGGGTTTGATGATGGTGGGTTTGTGCATAGAGCACCTTCATTTAATATCCCACATTTGCCAGGAGGTGGTGGAGGCCCAGGCCCAGTTATTATTGGATGCAAGGCTGCAGTTGTTTATGGTACTATGGATAAGGCTTTGCCCCAACTTGGATGGCTCTTGGCTTGGTTTAAGCCCCAAAATTCTGATCAGAATAAGGTATGTTTTTTTTTTTTTTATTTCGGCTACTCTAGTAAGATATTGTTTCTTAGAGAGACCGCCTTAAAATTTTAAGTTCACATTTTTATTTTCTTTTGTAATTATATTAATTGTGTTATTTAGCCCATATGTGTAATGCGTCTCTTGGAAAAATCGTCTCTGACAACAATTTGTGTTTTCATTTACACAAATTCGTTGTATGAAACAATTTTAGCATGAGACATACTTCATATGTGAGTTATATATTCCAACTAATACAAATTGTTAGCATATGATTGACCTTTTTATTTTGGGCTCGTTTCATCTACAGACGATCTCTCACAAGAGTAACCCTTTCATTTATATTTGGGCTTTGTTATTATTAATTTTAAACACAAAATCTTAAAATTTTTATTAGTATTTTTAAACACAAAATCTTTAATAAAACGGTTTTATGGTGAGACTATTTTTATAGGCTTGACTTATGTACAATTGACTTATGTATATTTAGTCTATTAAAGTAAATTACTTATAGTTTTAAAATGATCAAATATTAGTAATCAATTAAAAAAATAAACTAATTATATGACATTTCAAACCTTAAAAACTTTAAATTAAGTGCTATAATTAATAATGCTACGCTAGCACCACTTTCTCATATAAGGTCCTGTAATCGGTGAATTGTTACCGGGCTCCTACTCTTCCTCGGCCTAGCCTGTTTTTAGGCGTACTTAATAATTAAAAAAGCTATTATTACTCCTATTAATTAACAAAATGATATATGGTTGTTAGGTTTACGTGGAGGCTGGGTTGTTAGAAGAGCTTATGAAAAAGGAATGGAGTGAAATTGATGCCAAACTGAATGCATCCGGCAGTGTAAGTAGCTACGTAGACAGCAGCACCGGTGCCGTAGCAGCCGCACAAATTGAGGACCAAGCCCACAATTTGGCTTTGCTTGGTGCTACTTTTTCAACTTTAATTTAATTTGAATATATATAAGGCTTTTCTTTGATGGATCTAATTAATACTTCACAATTTATGTATCGTACTATCATATCATTACACAGTCTACTAATTTATAAATATTTTGTGTCAAGTGTCACTATACAATGCATTTTGAAAGAACTTTATGTCAAGTGTCATACTTATAGTATTAGATTGTTGTTTTGGAAAACTCTTCCCTAATCCAATTTAAACTATCAATGACGAGTTTTATTTAAAATGGTTTTAATTGTAATAGAATAATTGACATTGACATAGACTCTACAAATTCATATTATATAAATATTTATAATGTCGTTTTTAGCATTATAAGAGAATATAACTGATAAATTGATGTAAGACTAATTAATGTTAGATAAATTTTTTTGACAACTCCCTTCATGTTGGCTAATATGCAATATAAAGTTTACAAAAGAAGGCTAGTAAAGTTAATGTAGTATGCATTGAAAGTAATTCATGCAATCTAATTTTAGCTTATAAATTCACAATAAATAGAGTCATTAAAAATACCTTTAGTAAGTATTACACAAACAAAACACACATTTAGCAATATCGTATATGGTACGATTATAGATTTTTCAACTTCAACTATTTTTAATGGTCATCAAAAACATACAAGTTCAATAATTTATGTATAATCCTAGTATACTATTTATCACTTGCATTTTAATAAAAAACAAAAGTTAACCTATACTGTGCATGGAACGTGTATAATCCTAGTATACTATTTATCACTTGCATTTTAATAATCCTACTATTAAAAATTTGTTTTTATTTAAATAAATAATATGAAAATCTTTGGTTTTCTACTATAAGCAATGTAAGATACATTTTTTTTCTATATGCTTGGTTTGGAGCTAATTGATGTTATATATAATCAGGGGCGAAATAAATAATTTTGAGGCGCAGTTTATTTATCATAAATTTCTAAAATTGAGGCTGTTTATAATTAAAAAGAGAGATTTTCTCAAACTAAATAAAAATTCAACACAATTTTAATTTAAAGTTCTAGAATTATATAATAAGTCAACACAATTTCTAATTTTATCAATACCGGCTTTATAAAAATTACTTAAATTAAGTTGTTGAAAATTAAACTTCCATCTCTAATGTTAAAATGAAAGAGAAAAAAAAATAATACTAATACATTGATGACTAATAGTAAAAAGAGTAAAAGTTTAAAGGGTTGAAAAATTAGGAAATGAATTTTAGATTATTTTTATAAATTTAGTGATAATTGATGTTTGATGAATGTGTAAAAATTAAATCATTAAATGATATAAGAGAAAATATTTGAAAGTTAAAGTGTTGCTTTAGAAAGAGAAAAAAAAGGGAGAAAAAAAATATAATTAATAGTAATTAAAACTATGTAAGACTCCTACCAACTACTCTATGTCAATATTATATGGCTCCAATAAAATTTTTTAATACGAGGCCATTTAAGTTTTGGGCCCTGTGCGGTTGGGCACTCCGCTCGGGCCCAAAATGGCCCAAAACAATTGATTTTATGATGAAATTTCATCGGCCTTGTACATAATCAATTCTTCTCTTGTGCGGGTCTTGTTGTCGACAAGTCCATTGACAAATTTATCATGGTATTGATTATAAGATGAAAACTCATTGTACTTGTGTACAATCAATTCTTCTTTTAGCGAATCTTGTTATGTATTACAAGACCAATGATAAAATTAACACGGTATCAGAGCTGTTGGTTTCGATCAACTAGGACCTTGATTGATTACTCTCACATGCAAATTTGACTAGGGTTTACATGTGAGGTAGTTAGGGTGTTGGTAACTTGGTATATATAGTTCGTCCCACATCAATCAACTAAAGATGGTGTACACGCTTTGAAAGTTATTGAAAAACTCTTCCTTCCATTGATATATGATTTTGTAATTGTATCTCCTTAACTTATAAAGTGTATGTACATTGTGTTTATATAATAATACAGGATGGACAATATGTCCTGCCCAATATATGATTGAAATTCTCATATAGGTGAAAATTGAAGAGATTACTAAAATTATATATATTTTATCACTAAAATTATGTACCTTGTGTTGATCATAAGTGGGATCACGAACATGGAATCTTTAATCGTCAAAAAGATTATATGCTTATGAATGTCATAGTCGTTTGATGCTGTTTATCACTAAGTTTATGATCGAAAACTACACAAGTACTCGTGTGTCATTTTAGTTTTATGATGCATACTTTTTCTTTATTAATTTTTTATTCACGCATTTAATTTATCATATCATTTTAGAATTTCTCTTAATTCTCCTTAAAATACCAATTTATCGGCTCATTTTTGTTGATCTCTCTACCAAATATTTATAATTAGTATAGAATTTCGTACAATGCACGAATTTATAATATGAAATATATAAAAATATAATTTAAAAAAAATAATGCAAGTATATATTAATGTGATTAAATTTATTGAATACATAACTTTTATAAAACAAAAATTAAATATTGATTTTATTTATTGAATATATCACATTTTCATTCAATTAAATATATCAAATTCTAGGTTATGTATATAGAATTGGTATAATAAATTATATAAATATTTTACCTAATTTAGCTTCAATTTGAAAATAATCAGATTCTTAATTAGGTAAATATTGTTACGTAATCAACTATCATCCATTAAAATTATTCCATTAATTGTCAAGGTTCCCTAAAGATAACATTTATCATTTTCCAACATTTTTATTAGTATGTATGATATGATGCAAAATTGGTGAGACAAGGTGAGGCGGAGTACTATAAATTCCTCCAATATATTTTTTTAGTTAAGGCAATCACAGTAATTGACATGAAAAAATATATTACTGGATCCCCTTCTAAAGATATGATTATCTTTTTTTTCCACTAGTCTTAATGGTTTAGTCTATAGGATATGGAGTCCTCGTTATGAATATGTTTGAAAAGGCACAATGTTGTCTACAAACACTGATATTTCAAAATAAAAAAACCATGGTTAAAATTGCTTGATTGTATGGTTAGTTTACTTAAACTATAGAATTATATGATACTAACTAAGGTAGTATTCCTAATTCTTAATATTCTTGCCTTTCTTAATTATTGTAGCTAAGTTTATACGATGAAATTACGAAATTAATGTAGGAATACATAGATGTAAAAATAGGGCATTCACAATAAATCCAGTCTAATTTAACATGGTATCCGAGCCGATGGTTCGATCAACAATTTAAAAATGGTAGGTTCGAAAAGAATGGCGTTCCTACCCTAATTGATTACTCCCACATGCGAACTTGACGGGGGTTCGCATGTGAGGGGGGGTGTTGGGATGAGTTATCCCACATCGATAAATTGAAAATGGTGTGCACGCTTTATAAGCTATTAGAGACCTTCTTCCCATATGGTTTTAGGATGGTATATATCTCTTTGGCTTATGAAGTGTGTGCACTTGTGTCCCCCGTTAATATGCTGGCATTCACAATAAATCCAGTCTAATTTAACATAACAATAGTTAAAAAGTACATCTATAATCTCGAAAAACATGTATATCTAACATATTGTATGAATCAATTAATTAAACGGTTAAGAATTAACATCCTTTATTTAATGCGTGACTTTTACGACAATATAGATATTGACTATTGAAAAGTACTATTGTCTCAGAGATTAGTATCATATATTTAGCTATAACTAATCTACTTAGATTTAGAACAATGGTGTGCTAGCATCAAGAAGAACAATGAAAAAAATAACTTTTCTTTTTCTATTTCTCTTTTTCGAAAGTTATTTCTATCGAACTACCATTCTAGAAGTATCTTATAATCTGACGACCAGATCTATTTATAATATAAGGTCAAAACCCTAATGAAAAGCTGCTTTTCAAATAAGTCCTAATATTTGACTATTAAGTATAATGGAGTAATTTTAGCTTATGAGCTTCTTATTTTAACGTCCTCTCACCGTGAGACCTTCCCATGCAAAATGCGCTGATTTTTTAAAAGAATAGACGATAACTCATCCATATTCGTACGTAAAATACTTATACAGGATCCATATGACCATTAGACGGTCTCATACAATAATTGCTTTAGTTGAGTTAAGCCGAAATTTTAAAAATAAGTAGACAAGTAACCGATACATTACCAAAAAATTATAGTCACTAGTCAATCCCAATAATTTGGGATTAAGACTTTGACATTGTTCAGACTTTACCCTAAGGTAGCCTATGAGAGCCCAATAATTATATATGTATAGAACATCACAAATACTCAATTAAGACGGTTCTTTGGTGAGACAATCATCAAAATTGAGTTAAATAGTGCAAATAAATTTAATAAAACTTTCACTTTCGAAATACTCATTTTTAGTTATTTAATGTTTAATATATCATTTTAAATGATAGAATTGTGAGTTTCAACATCAAAATACCAAGATCATAAATGGGATGAAGAACATTATTGATCATCAAAAAAGATTATGCTTATCAATGTCATTGTCGTTTGATGCTGTTTTATGCCACTCGAATATTTGAATTATCGTAAAGTGGAAGATGATTATTCAAGTAATTTTCTTTGATCAAACCAGATAAGTATTCCTGCAATTATGATACGTTAACCAAAAGTGATTTAACTAGCTAGAAAATGAGAGAATATTAAAATTGGTGGAAGCTTAAGCTAATGGTTGAGGTTTCAGAATATGTTATATATTTTAATATATTTTTGGCCCTTATACGAGTTTTTTGGGCTAGAAGTGTGGATGCAATACAGGTCCTCATTATACCCGATGATAAATATTTCACGTTAAATGAGGAATAATTGAGTAATATAATATTTCCGGCCCTTGTCACGCTGACCTCTATATTTTTATATTTAAAATAGTCATATTTCATTCACTTAGTAATATAATATTAAGTATTCTTCTTACATATAATTATAATACTGACTTTTATACTTGTTTTGTTTTATTATAATTATTGCATTTCTCATTTTACGCAATTTAATCTGTTATTATAATTATTTACATTTTTAAATCATATGTATAACTAAAATTATAAAAAAATAATAGTATAAAAGTATAGAATTAGATCATGATTGAACTAAGATTTCACTTTACCATTATTTTTTTCCAAATAACTTAATATAGCAACATTTTCAGAATGGAGATCAAATATAATAGAAAAATTTATTTACATAAAAATAACCATGAATTATTTAATTGAATCAATGCACCAATGTGACTCTTACGGCCCGTTTGGTTGATAGTAATGAAGTAATGGGAATGAAATGTTGTAATGGCAATAGTAATAAAGGAATGCATATGAGAATTGGCAATGAAGATTCTTTTGTTTGGTGTGCATGACTAAAGAATGGTAATGAAAGATAATATTTCATTGATTGCATTTGGTTGTTAGTAATAAAAAATGGTAATGACTCTTAGTGTCATTATTGTATATTTGTATCTAAAAGCATTATTTTATCTAAATTATTCTATCTAATGATTCTTTTTTTAATAATAATATTTTTTTTGGATAATTACATACATTACCTTTTTTTTCTTCATTATTTTTTTTTCTATAGCTCGAAACAACATTATATTATTTTATTACCACAGTAATACTTCATTACCATTACAGCCTAATACCAGGTTGTTTGATGGTAATAAAAATGGCCCTTTTTGGTAATTTCATTACCTTATTTTATTACCATCCATTACCATTGAAGGCATCCAAACAACCAAATTTTTTATTACTTAATTTTATTACCATTACCGCCCTCTAATACCATATACCAAACGGGCCGTTATTGACTGAATTCGTTAAATAATAAGTAATAAACCGTTGAAAAAGAAATTGCAACAACTATAATAATATAGAGGAAGTATCTGATACATAAACATGCTATTTTCCAAAGTTATTCTTATTTGTTTGTTTTTTTAATTAAAAAAATTACATCCACTTATGAATTTATACCATCCTGTTGTGATGTTTGTACTACAACGATAATTAAAATTAACATGTATATTTTATAAGTCATTATAAGAGTCTTTCTTTCCATAGTCATATAATTTTGAGTTGGACTCTCATTAGCTTATAAAATATATGCACCTCATATTTTACTGATAATATGTTTGCATACACTAAGTCAGATCCGGCCATCTAAATATAACCCATCTAAACCCTATAAATACGTACAATTGTTATCACCTAATTAAGGGCCATCTTGCAGTGCAAAACATAAGCTTCTTCATACACTGTATTACTTGAAGGCTAAAGGTACTAGCTCCAAGCTCCTATGCATTAATCTCTTAATTAATACTTATTTGCTTTTGATTGTAGTTTTATAATAAGAATAAGAGGTGTTTGGCAAAATAGTTTATCAGATAATTTTAACTTATTTTAAGGATTGGGTGGTTGAACCATGCAATGCAAATTTTGGTAAATTAGCTGGTTGAAACAACTTAATGTTATGAATAAGTTGTTTTCGCACAAGCTGCTCATAACTGGTCAAACCAATTTATAAAATCATTTATTCAAATCATTCACTATAATCAGTTATTGATTACCGATTGTTGCCAAATAGAGCTATTAGAATTATTATCTTTTATTTTGATCAAATTAAATTATTTTTTATAACTCACATGTGATCACATCGAGCAATGCATCAATTAGATGGAGGTCGACTAACATATAAGTTTGATAGGCTACTACTCCTATTACAAATTGGTTTTAGAATCATGGAACCTCATCAGGTTTATGTGAAACCAACTCTCCTTTCATGCGAATTTTGTTGTGTACAAACCCTGTTAGAAATACTTCACATGAAGAAAATACCACATCGCTAAATTAGTGAGTTTTACACTTATATATAATACTTGATGGATAATCCATTTACATACCAAATGATTTTGAGAAAGAATAAACCCCACCAAATTTGCATGCATGTCAAAACTATCACCCGTGGGTTTGTGAGCCCAAGCCCGTCTAACAAGCCCCGAAACAAATTTATCTGTACTTAGGTACTAAAGGAGAAATCAGCAATGGCTTCTGCACAGCAAGTCCAATTCAATGACAACCAGAAAGCAGAAATCAGCAAGGCACTAAAGGATGCAAAGGCCTTATTCGAAAGCAACAAAAACACAAGCAAGGCTAATGTGCAGAGTCATATGTATCTTGTTGCTGGTAACATCAGAAATACACTGCCCACACGACCCATTTCGCTTAACAGAACATTGAATCAGTCTGGGGAATTCCTTATCAATCCTTCTGACAATATCAAAAATGGTGGGAGTGGTAACTTTTTGCAGAAGTTAATTTGGATTTGATTGGCCTGCTGCTGGTGGCATTGGCCCAGTCATTCAGGGGTGCAAAGCTGCATTGATCTATGGTACTTATGACAATGGTATTCCTGCTCTTGGCTTGGCACAGTGAGAGTGACGTTAAGGTTTGTCCCAGTTCTCATTTTACGCTCCCGCGCACATTATTCATTGATCCCTCTTGTATTCAGGTTATTATAATCGAGATTATATACTACCTAGGATAAAAGTAGTAGGTCTGAAAAGAATGGCGTTCTTACCCTAATATATTGATTGCTCTTACATGCAAACTTAATGGGGGTTCATATGTGATGAGATGTTGGAATGATTTATCCCACGTGGATTAACTTAAAGATGGCGTGCACACTTTATAATTAAGTCATTGGAGCCCTTCTTCTCATTGTCATATGGTTTTGGATGGTATCTCCTTGCTTATAAAGTGTGTTCACCTTGTGTTTTTTGATTATATGCTGGCATTGATAATAAATTCAGCTTAATTTAACATGATTAGTGTAGGATCGAAATCGGTAGAATTGAATAGTAGGATCGTTAGATCCTACAAATATGTTTTGATATGTTATAAGATAATTGATTATTAATCATATTTGTTCATTTAATTAAGTTTATATTTAGAGTTTTTGAGCTGTAATTATTTGACTTTCATCTTGTAATATTGATTAAAATGAATACTTTTAATAATAATCCTTTTTGAACTGCGAATTATAATACATGAATTTTTATAATTGTAATGATGATATATTTTAACTTATACTTAATTATATGTTAGCAAAAGCTAGAATATAAGAATTTTTTATGATTAAGATTATCCTTATCGGATCGAATCGTAAGATTGTACGATCGCGGAATCGTATTATGATCCCATTATTATATTCGTTCGTTCTTAATCTTGGTATTGTACGATTCTGTCATTATTAAAATCCTACTTGATCATTGTGGATCGCTCGTAGAGTCGTAAAATCGTCAATCAGAATCGAAATTAATTTGATATATAACCATGCTTCCATTTGTTTGTATTTAATTTATTATCAATACGTTAAAGCATAGATGATTGCGGTGGTTGGCCTAAAACGTAGTAACTAAATGGTGTATGATCTGCAGGTGTTTGTGAAAGCTGGGCCGCTGGAAGAGCTGATGAAAACGGATTGGATTGGAATGAAAATTAAGCTTAATTTGCCCAACGACTACAAATATAATTTAAGACCAAGAATGTGATGCATCTATTATTACTAATTACTAATTACTAATTACTAATTACTATATAATGTATTATCATTACTATTATTATGATCATGTCAAAGTAAAATAAATAATATTCTTTGGTTTTGTAATATATATATGAATTAGGCTTTAATAAAAATATTTGCATGCTGATTATGTAAGGGAACAAATTTTACATCAAGGTCTCTTGAGTACTGCCTCAACTTGCTCTTCGTTAGAAAATGATATAATCTTTGTGTGTTTAAATTTAACATGAATAATTGGAATGGTGGCAATAATTGTGACATTGTTATTGTCACAATACCAACTTTCGTGAAAGATTATCTTACGATAAAATAATTTCAATATATAAAGATTATATGTTAATAAGTTGTATTAATTGATTTTTTTAAGCGGATACCGTAATCTTCCTATTACATAGAACAAGAAAATTAGATAGAGGAGTTGGATGGCCTTTACCATGTAATGCGCGTCTTTAGAGATTGAGACCTGTAGCGCGTGTAAAGTGACACATATTTATTTTTATATTACTTGGATGGGCAGTCTAGTTTATTTTCGGATTTATTTTTGTGCTTCGAATTGAAGGATAAAAAGAGTTTCTAAAAACTTAAGGCCTAATAAATAATATAATACTCTTTTTTTTTTGTTGGTTATAGTTTGATACTATTTTATAAAAAAACATAAATTATATAGCAACAAATGCAAACGATATCTAAATTTTATATTCGAGTTGATTTCAATCTACATATGAAATAAATGTTTAGATCCTAAACAATTTTAGCGTTTGTGCGATAGACCGCTTTGTCCTTGTTAATCAATCATGACATATGTTTATGACTTATAGGATGGTCTAGGATCTAGAACTGGGTCAAATAATTTTGTCTTATTGTTAGAATTTAGTCTTATATTTTTTACATCGACTTGTCTAAATTAATTATGAAATGTGATTTATTTATTTTATTCTAAACAATCATTTTGATATTTTTTTTTGCACGTACGTGTCTAAATCATAATAGAGCTCAAATGAACTTCGTTGATAGAATGTTATTAAATATGTAAATTTGGAAACAAGAACATCGAATCAATCCATCGAATCAATCATCGCAAAAAGAATACTTTTCAAAATAATATTTTCAATAAAAACTTTTGGATGCATGAATAAATTGATGCTAAGGGAAGGATTAATTAGGGAAGGAGAATCAAATTTTACATGTCCCATTCAAAATAAGATTCAATTAAAAAAAAATAAGAATCATTAATTTAGGACCAGATAAATAATTCTTCATATTCAAAATAAGATTCAATTTAAAAAATATAAGAATCATTAATTTAAGACCAGATAAATAATTCTTTATGAATAACTAATTTTTAGAATAGACCCGTGTTATGATGACTTGTAATATTCCATGTGCATATAGATTAGACAAGTAGCACACTTGATGATAAAAGAGAATAAATTTTATAATCTTTTAGAAAAGAAATCAATTGAATGAAAGTATAAAAAGATCACTAGCAATTACTAGCACATAATGCATACACATACACAAGTACGCAACCTAGCTAGCAACTTTTGCCTTCACATAGATCAACAATTGGTAACACCAAGGGTTTTTGGTGAGTATAATTTCTCTTATTTAACTTCATATAAATGTATTCTTACATGTATCATGTGTAGATAATTATTGTCAAGCAATCTAAAATTTAAGCTGATGATTGTAGCGATCTATAACATATTATATACTCTATCATGCACATACATACGGGAGTTTTTTAGACTAGAATTGAGAATTCAATACATATCTTTCTCTTATATAATGCTAATTATTCACTTGAAGTCAGAGAATGATGAAATTTAAAATTGTGACATTTCTATCACTTTAGCTTTTAATACTATGTAGAGAAATCAATTCAATCTAAAACTTAAGTTGATGGTTAACAAAATGTAATATATTCTATGAATTCAACAAGAAAATATACATGTATGTGATTTAAGTTTGTTTATTTTGCCCCTGCTTTTTATCTAAATACCCCATACATCATTAGCATTACATATATCTCTTAATTCTTGTGCAAAATCCTAGTGTAACGAGTAAAATAAAATGGAGAAAGTAATAATTGTTGATTGTTGCAAATTTAAGGAGACAGAAGAATAACAATTTAAAAATGACGTCCGCACAAGAAGTTCGTGTAACGACCCAAGTAACCGAGGAGGAGAAATCAAAGGTAGATCAAGCAGTAAAGAAAACACAAGCTTCCATATCAAACGACATCAACAATGGGAAGGGTAATCGAGAGTTAGCTTTGGTTACAGGCGTAATCAAGAATCAACAAAAACGTGGAATAATGCTTATCAAATCTCACGACTGGAAAGGACAATTCATAGCCAAATTAGCTGATAATAATAAGACTATTTTTGGACATGCGAATGGTGGTTTTGTGCATCAAGGTGCTCCTACGCATGGGAATATTCCTATTGTTGTAGGGTCTAAAGGTGCGATGATGTATGGTCATTATGACGGTACTACTCTTAAGCTTGGGTGGCTTTTGGCTTGGTACAAGCCTGATAATTCCAATGAACCTAGCAAGGTATGTTAAATCATATGCATCCGCTTATCGTCTGTTTTGTTTGTCGGTATCAAAAGGTGGGATGGTAATTGAGTTTAAGTTTATTGAAGTCTAGTTGGAAAATTTCTTGAGAAATTTAATGATCATCTTTTGTTTTGTTTCAATCATTTTTTTTTTAATAAATTTATTCTAAAACATTTTCATTTAAAGATGTGATAGACTCGTAATCATCAACCCATATTCCAATCGAAAACATGGTCGACTGAGAAAGTAATGGACAATTCATACTTATGCTCTCCAAAAAAAGGGTTAGAGGAAAGTGTTTAAATTTACCCAAAAAACATAAAGCCATGCACAAAGAGAAAAAGAGTTTCTTCGTATTCTCATGACACAAAAAACGTCAAAGTCAAAACTAGGAATGACGAAGAAAAATTATTCTCATGAGAGAAAAAGAATTGATATTAAGTGGTAATGACAAAAGAATATTTTCATGATCAAAATTTTATTTGAAATTATTTTCATTATTATTTACGACCATTTAACAACTAAACGAGCCTTTAGAGTTTTTGCAATAAAATATAAATATTTTGGGTGAGCTAAAAAGGAGTTGATGATTGGAGCTAAAAGAGATTTTTTATATATATCTTTTCAGATGCAGCTCCATTAAAAAGGAAAAATAATTTATTTTAGCTTTTATAGAAAA